>NW_011967212.1:110371-127577 GCF_000949405.1 Vollenhovia emeryi | reverse complement strand
ATCAAGTTCTAGCATCGTGGACATTGGCCTTTATATGGGTGCGTTCTTTTAGGCATCGGATTTGGCAACCGCTGCGCATCGGATTTGCCGGCTGACGGAAATCTGCGGTGCAGTCGACTGCGCAGTCGGGCTAAAAGAATGAATTACTGCAAAAACTGCTGTATCCGATGCCTAAAAGAACGCACGGTATACGTTTCATGCGCGACTCGGAAAACGCACTCCGTGTCTTCATAATCGTTACGTTTATGATTCTAGCAAACTAGCGATGCTAGTGATTTTTAACAGGCTGCAGGATTAGAGGTTATTTTGCGTATATTGTTATCGTAATATATATCGGTTTTGAAAACTCGCGAAATGATTTCTGCCTTCATTTCACAAAGAGTTCCAGTGACGTTTGTCGCTGGCAAATTCTACAAACCGTGTTTTCGTACCATAAGTAAAAGTTCTTCCGACAACTCGGTAGAAATTAATACTGCAGTGGAAAATGACATGGTAAGGGCATTCCGAAGTGTTTGATTGCACTAAAAATCTATGATTAACTTTAGATTTTTTATGTTGTCCGTACATCTCGAAATATTGCGAATTATAAAAATCATTGCTTCGTGTATTCTGCAAATCGAGATGTATCTCTGCGCAAGGTTTCATCGTATTTGTTGCGGTATTTTGTTCTTGCCTCTTTTTAGATTACTTTTATATGTTATATTTATATATTTCTTTTGCATTTGCAGCCTATCGAAATTAAAAATCCCTATGTAAAGGAAAAACAGCAGTGTATCCTATGTAGATTGGGTATTGATCCAGATTATAAGAATATAAGATTGCTTTCGCAGTTTCAAAGTCGATATACAGGCAGGCTGTATGGAAGGCACATAACTGGGTTGTGTAAAAATAAACAAATGAAATTAGAACAAGAAATTGCAAAAGCTCAAAGTGCAGGTACATCCACACACGCACACGTGTATTTTTTAAATTTAGGAATGTGGATAATAGATTTGTTAAATTACAACTATAAACATTTGTTTTTATATTTTAGGTTTGATGGGTTACTGGACGAAAGAACCAGAATATGTTAAAGACCCAAAACTATTTGATCCAAATCACCCATTTAGGCCACACAAGTATTAAGCGAGTGATATTACGTAGCTATATACATGTGTACGTACATTCATGTTTATACATAAACGACAAATAAGATGACAAGTGAGATGATTATAGTGCATTGTATTAACGCCACCAAATTTTTATTTATTTAAAGAATTTGTCGTATTTACGCCAAATGAAACTTTTATGTTCGATTATACATAACGAATAATTTTGCCAGCTGAATGTTAAAGTGATTTTATAGAATACCATATGCAAATCTTGTAATATTATAATATAAATTTGTACTGTTATTGGATACCAAATAGTTTTTTAAGATAACACGAAAATTATCATCATTACAAACATGGAACTATATGATTTGTTTTACATAACTTAATTCTTTAAATTGTTCTGCATATAAAAGTGTAAGACAGTGTAGTTACAGAAAGAAAATAAATAGTTTATATAATATTTTTTATTCTGGTAGATTTTGACGTAAAACAAAACTTTTCACAAACTATTAATTTTTAGGCAAACCGTACCTTAATATCTTACGTGCAAAACAGTGAGATGAATCGGATAATAAAAAGAAAATGCAAAACTACTTTTCAGAAACGACGTGACTGCATATATTTCATAATTAACAAAATTGATATACATATTAAAACATTAAAAAAAATAAAAACAAAGAAATATAAAGTGTACATACATCCTTTCCCTTTCACAATGCGTTATAATGTTATAATGTGTTCACATGTGTTATATTCATTTGTACGCACATCGGTTTATGTCATATACGTACATTTATTCGTCAAATATTTGCGAAGTAAATTTTCTATCAACTTTTAGAAAATGTCGTTGAATCGATTTATTGGCTGGTTACAACGAATATCTCCTCTCTCTTTTTTTTTTTTATCAGTATCGAGCAGTCCACGGAACCGTAATGGTCGCGCATGCGCGTGAAGGCTCGACCCATCTAACATCCCCCTGACGTCAAGAATAGTGTGTACGTACGTGTTGATGCTTGCTCAGAGTTTGCTTACAAACGAATCGATTTTATTTGTACCGTAATCGAATAAGTAACAATGGACGTTGACGAGGACTACGACTCCGACTCCGAGTATAGTGATTACGACACCGGGCGATATGATAACCGTGATTTTCCCTTAGTAGGTATGTTTTTAGGCCCGAATTACTCGACGCGGCGTATGGGATATATATATGTTGCGCTCCGAAAAAACATTATGTATCCACGCAATTCTAAATATATGTAAACATCTGTTGTTTGGAAATCCAAATCGCGCGTGAACGTGAAGCGAATATAAGGATCAGCTGTACTGACAGTTAAGTCCTCGTCTGCTGCGGTAACTTGCTGCATCGTTTTCGAAGGCTTGTTTCCTGTTGCCGCACTGGTAAACTAGTGCGATAAATTAGAATAAGAACAAGTGTATGTATATTTTTTCCTTATTTCAGCTCGCTGCACCACCCGGGGAGAAGAAGAAGTCGGGACGACGTCAATTTCGTGTCGCATTGGCCAGATTTGCGTCAAATTTTGGTCGATTTGACGCCACGTTGACCAAAATCCGACATAAATTTCGTCAATGCGACACCAAACTGACATCGTCCTGGCTTTTTCTTCCCCTCGGTGAGTTTCACCAGTGCAGGAACAGAAAACAAAACAAAGCTATAGATCATGGCATAACCTACGTATAAAATGACGCACTTGCGCCTCAGACTGCTCGAATGTCCAATGTTCAAGTTGAACTGTTTTACAGAGTCCCCGCGTAGCGGCCTAGATGAGGATCATGAAAACTGGTCAGACGTAAGCACGGTTGAGCTAGGTATAGTCTCCGATATGTTTTACATCTTAACGGATACCACGGTTCTCCGCAAGTAACTTGTAGTAGGTGCCTTCCGTTTAGCGATGCTGGTCGACACAACGTCATTCTGGTTCCCTTCGCACTCGACAAACTATAAGGACTGAACGACACTTGTGTGAACGGTCGCATCGCTGGCCTGGTCTGATATGTAGAGGAAGGTCCTCTATTATGAGATAGATTTTTTTATGTGAGACAGCAGGTTTTCGACGCCCAAATTCAATCGCGAATCTTTTTGCAACGACTACACGACTTGACAATCAGTTTTTTATCGAACAGATTTCACTCCAAGGGCAATAAGTGCAGGGTGTATCGAAAGGTAAGGTCAACCGAAGAGGAGGTGAAAGAGGAGCGTGAGTAGAACGCAAGATGTAAATGAAATTTTTTCGTATTTGCTATGGTTTAGGAAGTACAGCGCTTTACAGGGGTTGATAAAAAGTGTGGAACCTCTCAATATTTCGAAAAGTACGCGTTTTCGAGAAAAATGTTTTTACACAAAAATTGTAGGGTTAGTGAAGCATCACTTCACTTAGTCCCGGAGGAGAGTCCTTGGGATAAGCTACAATAGTCCTCTTTGGTTGATCTTACCTTTCGATACACCTTGTATAGAAGAAAGTTTCCTATTCTGAGGTAATGGATTTTCTATTAAATTAATAGGTGTCTTCTGTATGTTCCGCCGTGAATTTATTGCCCTTGGAGCAAAATTTGTTTAGTGGAAAATTTATTGTTAGGTCATGTCATTGTTGTAGGAAACAGATTTGTGATTGAATTTGGGTGTTGAAAACTTGCTGTCTCGTATTATAATCCTATCTCATAATAGAGGACTTTTCTCTACATACATATGCACTTATTCTGTCCATCACTGTACAGGATGTAACTAAGTGCTAAACATTCCTCACGTATAAAGGATGAAAATATGTTACATGAACATAGAGATGCTTCCTTCCTCATTTTGGAAAAAATATCGAATTATCAATTTGCAACGCCATTTATTGTCAACTGCTTGTGATGCTTGCACTTCCTGATGATCCTGAATCGTTTGAATACATTATGGGCACATTTATGAACATACAATAGTTAAAACTACCTGTTCAGTGATATGCGTTCAGTGATACAGCAATGAAGTAAGTGGAAGGAGGACTAATTACTTACTAAACCCAAACGTTTCCTGCTAGAGGACTTGCATAGGACGGATGACATTTTAAACAAGAACAAACTAGCTTGTGCACCCATAAAATGTACACATTTCAATCATATTAGATAAACAGTATTCATTTTATGTCTTTCTTTTTCTCTATTACTGGATGGGCTTTATGACAACAGTTATGCCGGTGTTTCACCATTTCCAGATGTTTGTACAACATATTTTCATCCTCTATATATGAGAAATGTTTCCTTCAACGTTTGGTTGTACCTTTTAATCACACCTTGTGTAGGTGTGCATTTGTACGTGCGCGCTCGCGTGTATAAAATATGTGTGTGTGTGTGTGTGTACAAAAAAAATTATATATCATCAAATGTATAACAAATTATAATACATTTGTAGATTTATCGAGTAACAGACTAGAGTCTAACATGGAGGACGTTCCAGTGCCCTCAGAGAATACATTTGATGTGACATTACCAGCGACACATTCTGTAAGTATTTCCCAGTATTTCAAAGATAACATCTGGTGTATTATTAGTCATGCTAATGTATAACATAAATTAGCACTATTATAATAAATATATTATTTGCAGTATTTAGGGCAGAATTTGGAGGAAGTAAGGGGACGGACTATATTGGACGATGGCATTTATATGAATCTACCGTTAGTAGTAAAGCAGTCTGTATTATTCCCTGGACAAACGTTACCTATGACAGTCTTTGGTACACAAACTATAGAGATGTTACAAGCGTGCATACAAAACGATCGTACTTTTGGTGTCGTATGTTACGGTTATCCTGACATGGAGCGAATAGGAACGACCGCAGAAATTTACGAGTACACGGACGGAGGTGTATTGCTTGATCACGGACGGCGAGAGTTTCGCCTGAAGGCTAAAGGCAGGCAACGCTTTAAGATATTACGTATTGTAACACAGGTTGGTTTTTACACGATGTGTATACAAATATACATTAGATTTACGACTGCTAGCTTGTATTGGTTTATTCAAAAAGCACCTTTGAATAAATGATAGTTAAATGTATTGAGATCATGTAAAAACTATTAGAAAAGATCTGTATTTGTAATCTGAAAGGAGACATTTTAGAGTATATTTTTCATAAAAATTATTGACTAGATTTTTAGAAAAGTTTTAGGGGAGTCTTAATCAAGTTTTTGTATGTAATTTTATATACGAAATGATGTATATTTTCAACCTTTGACGTTTATATCTGATATCTGTAAAAACTCCCGACAGAAGTCGCAAAAAGAAGTTTGTTGTTTCTTTACCACTTTCAAAACAACGTAATTACATAAAAACTAATTATTGAATAAGCTACAATTTAATAATTGGCACTGGTATTTTTAAGTATAGAATATTATATGTACAGAGTGATGGACAGAATGGTTGCAACACATTTTTAATGACGTAAAGAATTATTTGACGTCAGTGCATGATTAACTAATGTAGAAAAATTGCTAAACGACGCTTGACTGGCAAATTGTAATTAAAAAAATTTATTGCGAAAAATATTACCTCGGCCAGGGTTTGAACCTGGACTTCCCTACACTCTAGGCGGGCGTCTCACCAATTCGACTGTTGTGGTAATATCCTTCGCAATAAATTTCTTTAATTACATTTTTAATCAGTTTAGAAATGTGCATTTAGATGCAGGTTGTGCTTCAAAAATCTTCTCCGAAGAATATTTTACTTGATGGCCATTTCGAAACCATTTTGAGCGTTTTCGATCCATTTTTCGAGTAAAATTTTTCTCGCAGAAAATATTTTGGAACATACACCTTTAATCTAAATGCACTTGCCTAAACTCATTTAAAACAAAGTACAACCATTCTGTCCGTCACTGGGAATATTAAAGATTTTAGTTTTGGATGTTAATATAATTTTGGTTATTTAAGTAATTAAGTGATTATTAGTTATTAATTTTTTATGTTATTTATAATCAGGATAATAACAAAATTTCGGCAAATGTTAAAGTATTACCAGAGATAACACTTGAGCCACCATTTTTGGACCAACGTTTAGCCTCATTAGATCACTTGAGAATCTCTGTCGATTCTGAGGAAGATATGAAAAAGCAAGAAAGAGTAGAAAATTTTGATGCTGCAGTAACTGCTTGGCCAGCTTGGGTCTATAGACAGTACGACCCTATAAGACTCTCCTTTAGAATACGTCAGCACTTGCAATTTCTTGAGACTAGTATGTGTTGTGATCATATGAAAAATTATGTCGCTTTGACACTTATTATAATTTTTAGAATTACAATTTATATTTTAGGAGGTGGTAGTGTACCTAAAGATCCCGTAGATCTGTCCTTCTGGGTTGCACAAAATATCCTAATGGATCACAATGAAAGACTCATGTTATTAACTTATGATTGTGCTATTTCCCGATTGCAAAGAGAAATGAAATATCTCGTAGAAGTATGTATGAAATAGTATCATGCCATAGTATAACTAGTAGGTCCACTCTGTCATTTGTCTCGTTTTGCGTCTATCCCTTCTGAGCATCCAACATTTTGTTGGTGCAGCCAATGAGAAGAAAGTTGTATGTGGGGTAGTAGAGTTTGATGAGTACGCACTCATACGTACGTATGTGCGTACATACACATATGCTGCTGGATTTGTACCAAAAACATGGCGAAATACCATGTATTCGAGACTACAAAAATCAAAGGAGCCGACAGAGAGTGGACCTACTAGTTATACTATGATCATACTATATATTAAACCGTACTTTTTTGGTATATAATCTTTAATATCAATGTCTGTTATTTGAAGGATAAGATATATGTATGTGTTAATTGCGAATCCTTCATTGGGAGACAATCACATATGTTCCCGATGAATAAAGAAGGCCCACAGGGTACTTATGTCAATCCTGGCGGTGTTATACATGAAACTATAACTTTTTATCATGTTCAAGGTGTTGTACTTAACAATTCAGATCCTTCAATTGAGTACAGCTGGTTTCCAGGGTAAAATGCAACGTTCTAGCATGTAAAAAAATCATGCGTAAAATTTTATTCTACTTCTCATACATGTGTCATTTTAGATATGCTTGGACAATAGCTATCTGTAAAGGCTGTCGTCATCATGTTGGCTGGAAATTCACAGCGGTGGGAAGTGATTTAAGACCCAAGGAGTTTTGGGGTCTAACGCGCAGAAGTTTGAAAAATAAAGACTTAAAAGTTAAGAAGAAGAAATAAAAAGAGGATCAAAACAGTAATGTACATTATGCATCATAAATGTCTCAATAATCGTTAGGTGAATATTTTTTGAAGCAGTATAAGTCATGTTTATATATTACGATCAGTACATTATTTTGAAAATGGGGAGAGGCAATCAATAGTTTTAGTCCAGTTAAAATACAATGTTTTATTACGTCATTGTGTTCAGAAAAATATACTGAGCAACATATCCAAATTCCGCCATCCCTAAGTATGTTTTTTTACTAACAATTTATAAACAATATCGTTTTTCTCCACAAATACGATGAATTTCGAAATTAGTGTAGAGATCAAAGTTGTAGAGCAGACAAATATCTACAAAAAATGTTCTTATGAATTGTTTGAAATATCTCATATTATTTGAGATATTTGCAACAAGAGTTACTAGGCTACGCGCGGAGCGGTTGTCTAATCGTATTTTGACTGGACTATTTGTACACGAAAGAATTATATTTTATAAACGCCATATAAGGATTTCCCTGAATAAAAATTTCTTAAAGTACGAAATGTAATATAAAGTTATAGCCATTGTTCATGTGTTCAGATTCAGCTTTTAAATTCTTAACACATCGTAATCGAACAACTCGTTTTAATTCTCAGTCTATTTTAATGGCATATTTGTAGATTAAAATGTTTAAATCGTATGTATATTTCTATTTTGTTTATACATGGTCAAGTAATAATTGTAAGGTGATAAAAGAGCAAAAGAGTATCGTAATACCATACAAATAGGAAGATTAAAAGTGCTACGAATATAAAGGTGATAGGAAATGTAATTTTTAAAAATTATGCATAATGATATACAAGTATTTAAATGTAACCTGCTTTTTTAGAATTCTTAAGTTTCTATTTCATATATTAATAAAAAGAACATTTATGGTGCTTAATGTATAAATTATATATGAGTTTTGTTTTGTTTGTAATTTAACTAGCTATGCTTGGACAATAGTGATTTATAAAAGATACTTTGTATATGGGAAAAATAGTTATAGTAATAAAAGTTATAAGTTATATTAGAAAGAATTTGAAATAATTTCTATAGATGCTACTGCAAATTGATCAGTTATTTCTCCTATTAATTAAACTTTGTAAGATCTTTTCCTTTTTATTATTATAAATTATTGTAAAATATTGTAAAACTTATGTTAAGAAATATATTGTGCTTTTGTATAATCTTACTCACTTAATGCTTTGAACAAGAAAAATGGTTAAAATATTTGTTGAGCAAATTTTCAGATTTTATTTAATGTATATAAATAAATTCCTTTTATTTGTGGAATTTTTATTATGATGAGATGCATATGTATATACTTATGTATAATATACATATAGTTTGCTGATACATTTATGTGTAAACCATATTTCTGTACTGGAATTTTATTACAATGACACATATTTTATTGTAATCTTTAAAATTTAGATTTAAAAATAAAGTGTGTACAAGACTAAAATAAAATATATACGAAATTTTATATATTACAATTTATTTAAGATGAAATATTTGTATGTGTATGCCCGTAAATCTCTCTCTCTCTCTCTCTCCCCCCTCCCTCTCTCCCTCCCATATTAAAGTAAAGAATAAAATATCTAGTCGTTCAAATAATTATAAGCGATAATATATGTTCTATGTAGAAGCTTATATTTGTCTAGAGTGTCTAGGAAAATTAAAGAGACTTGTTTTATGCTAGAACGACATGTGTATTAATTTTTTCATTAACACATTGCTTTACATTATTGTTTACATGAACGTGCAAAGTAATAGTTTAATGTCGTCTAAAGTAGACGACAGATCTAACCCTAATTAATAGGTCTAATTAGATTTTCATGTAAAGCTTTGCCTTATTCGCTATTGTTAAAAAAATAAGAAAATGTATTTTCCCTGAAACATTTAAGCAGATTGTGTCCCTTTTCGCAACCAGTTCCAGCTGAAACAATACTTTAATGTTTCATTCTGCTTTCATTTAAGAGAAATGTTTGAGAGAATTGAAAGAATCATAAGATTACAATATCAATTTTGTAATGGATAAAATTGACCTAGGCTCTTGTTAAATGCATATTATACTTACTAATGTCTTTGCATGCATTATATGCTGCTTCGAATTTTTCTTGCGGTATGTCTGCTGGCAATTTACTACGAGCTAGCTCCCACTCAATCTCTTCGTCTGCATTCATCTGGCACAAGCAACATTAGAAAAATCAATGTGTTCTTTACTTATTTTCTTAATGCACACATTATAACGAAATACAAATATTGCTTACAATTCCCATTTTCTTTAACATACAGGTACCAAAGCAGGCAAGCTTTTCGTCATTCTCCGGTACTTCCCCTTTTGTTCTGATATTTTCCAGCACAGCTGAAATTCAAATTATTATTAATGTATATATCATTTATTTTAATTTTGTAATTACGCATATAATTTATTCTTCACTTGCTTGGATCGATCCCAGTTTCAGTGACACAGTCACTTCTGTACTGTCTCAATTTTGCCTTTTGTTCATCAGTTAACCCACCCTACAGTCAAATAGATATTTAGGTATTATTATTCACATTTGGATATAAATTCACATTTTTGGCATGTCGTTTGCATGAATGTACAAGGTGATATTTTAATGTCATCTAAAGTAAATGACAAGATCTAACTAGTCGTCTTTTAAATATGTATGTCTGAAAGATGACTTAAAGTTGTCTTAAAGATGTCTTTTAGACATGTATACTGTATGGGTATAATAGGTCCAATTAGGTTTTCGAGTAAAGTTTTGTCTTATTCGCTAATGTATGCCTATTGTCAGTAATTTTAATGCATTTATAAATGTGCATCTTCTATTTAAGATGTATCAGACGATCAAGAAATATTTTTTACAATATTTAATTTTCATTCTGTAAAAATTAAATACGTTAAGAAACAATACGCAGTCTAACATGAGAAAAATTAGAAAGAAATGCGAAAACTTTTACAAATAGAAGGTTAAAGATGTATGTGAATAGTAAGTTTGATAGAATTAAATTGAATATACTAAAAAATGATTAAATAAAGGACAAATAAAAACAAGCCATATATTTTCCAGAGAAGTAGATTAAATACATTATTAGCAAAGATAATAGTCTTACCAAGACAGCAACGAGAGAAATTGCAAGCACTATTACAATTGCTTTCATGTTTAATTTTTCTTTTCGACACTATGTAGTTTAAGTCCGTGATCAAATATAGTTACTGGCTAACCATGAGATACTATCCTAAGCTTTTATAGTCTGTGATATAACGCTTATGTGCTCTCCTTGATGATCTCTGGTACCATGCGTGGGGGAATGTTTGAATCACGTCCGTTATCCTTCCGAGGAAGCAATAAATCATGGCACTAACAGCAAACAATACAATATATTCATGTTTCTAGTCTTGAAATTCTGCTACTAATATTTGACAAGTATTAACAGCAGAATTCATTTTAACACTTGTTAGTTGATTTTATACATATATGAGTGAAAACTTTATCAAGTGAAAAATAAAAAACAGCATACTAAATAAGAGATTCTATAGTTTTAATTTCAATTATAGCTATAATGATTGGTAAACTTCTACAGGTTGGGGACTAAAAGGAATATTGAATTTTCTGAAAATTGACATGAAGGTAAGGGAAAGAATCCCATTTTACTGTAACTTTATACTTTGTAAATATAATAATAATAATAATTCAATAAACTAAACATCTTGTGGGACTAGAGAGAGAGAGAGAAAGAGAGCGAGAGAGAGAGAGAGAGAGATGGCTGATTATTTACAAATTTACGCAATAACGATGTGACATTGTGATGACAATGGAAAATTAAGAAGAAACGGAGAAAATACATATATAATCTGATATCATTTAATGAGAAAATATAGATAAAATTATTAGTGCTTGAACATTATTAATACTATCTAATTATCTCAATGTATTGACATTATTGAAAGCTAAGGTTTTTTTTAGACATACAATGAAACGCGCAGTTTTTCAAAGATTATTACGCAGAAGTACTTCCTGTCGTATAAAAACGAAACTTTGTTATTTTAATATTTTTCTCGGTAATAAGTATAGGAACACTGTTTTTCTTGTAATTATTTTTGAAATGAATGTTTTATCTAATAAAGATGAGCATCGTCTGCCAGCTACAATTTCCTTGAAATTATTGTGGCTATGCCGATTAGAATTTTATGATTCTGAGCGTCAATTATCTCATGGTATTCACACATACACAGCACACATCGCGCACGCGTCATCATCATCATTATATAGTCGATTTTATATAATTTTTTCCCGTATATACGATGTGACATTGTCATGGTATTAAAGTATAGGCGTCCTTCCTGTCATAAAAAGATCACTTAGCGCGATAGCTCTGACGCTTTATTTAGTTTACACATGTATACATTTCATATGAATAATCCTAGCGATTCAAGTAAAGTTGGTGGAGATGTGCACAAGGACGATTTGTCGTTTCTGAGATTGATTATTGTTAACTTTGATACTGTTGATAATAGGTGTTTCTAGTTAACATTTTTGTTTTTACATTTATCGCGCGTGTTATCACTTTGTATATTCCGTGTATAAATAATTAGACACCGATTGGATATACAGCTTCTTAAAACGTTATATCTTCAAAAAAGAAAATATAATTATAATTTTTCTCAGTAATAACGTGTCAGTTTTGACAATATTTTATTTAACAAATTTAATATTGCATAACAAGCAATATTTGATTAAGGGGTTACAACGCTCTAGAAATTTCAAAAAATCGAAACTTTCGCTTAAACGATGCTTTAAGGTCTTAGAAATAAGGTACATTTGGTTTCAAATAGATTTATTACATCTCGAACATATCTTTTTAAACATTTAGACCAAAGTGTCTGCGTACGCACGCGTGAGTGTGTATGTTTGTGTACGTTTGTGTGCTGAAAATGGTGTGTATTCTCTAACTGCTGCAAAATTTGAGAGATCGGTGATTTTATTTTATTTTTTAGATTAATAAAGTATCATTGAAGGAAGATTAGTATTGAATTTGGTGTTAATTGGTACAAGGGTTCAGTTATGCATACATATACATATAATATTTATTTTAACTTCAGCATACACACACACACACACATATGCTAAGGAGTGGACTTGATTTACAAACAGTGCCTTAACTTATTCATACCTTTACACTCTCTTATAACTATTCTGCCTAATTCCGAACCCAAGCTTTTATGTACATACTTTTATATATATCCATATTTACATAATTTACACAATATATATATAATACCTAATTTATTACATTTGTACTGCTTAGCTCGTTTCACATTATCTTTACAGTGTCTTGGTCTCTACTTGCTGTTTATTACCTCCTTTATCGAGCTTTACTTATCACTCCTTTCCTCGTTACCATTCTCTTGCTTAACAATTCTACGCTCTCTTTCTTTACATAATTTCCTAATTACTTTTCCTATTATTTTATCTGATTCGTCGCTCCACATTTTATTATCTCTCTTTAGTTCTTTCCTAATTCATCAAATCATCCTCTCGTTTCCATGCAATCGGTCACAGTGTTCTAAAGTATCTTGTCCTAAGTTACAGAAAACGCGGCTCCTCTCATCAATATCTAACCCATATTTATTATTTATCTCCAGGTTACCGCATCTCTGACACTATCTCCTAAAATTTGCTTATCTAAACTCTTCTTTCTTAGGTATCTTACCCTTAATCTTTCCCCTAAATCTCCTTTCTCCTTATATCTTTCGTTATATCTAGATTCCATTATTCTATTACCTTTCAACTGCCTTTGTGAGTGTCTCTCTCTTTCTACAATCTTCTCTCTCCAGTTTTCATTTTCTTCTCTCAAGTTTTCTAACGCCTCTATCCCCCATGCATTCATAAGTCACAAAGTACCTAACGAATTATACTTTATTATAGTGTTTTGGAAAGCTCTCGTGTTAATTTATAAGAATATGTAATGAAAAAAGCGGTTTTATTTAAAAAATTTAAGGTGTTCTTTACTGAGTGACTTTAACGCGTAAATCAAGGTATTATTATACTGTATTATTATATTATATAATGCATAATTTAAAACACTACAACTTTGATTTTGAACATTTTTTCTATATTACATATTTTCAAATTTATTCAAATTTATTTTAACCTTACAAAATATATGTATACCTATTATATTATGTAATATAATACACGTGTATACCATTTGAATATCCAAATTTAAAAAAATAAAAGTGCTTAAAAATAAAAAATAAATTTATAAGAAAAACCTTATGCTTTTATATGAACTACAAGCATGTGTGGAAACACGGAAGAGCATATGATTGTAATAAAGGCAAATGAAGATTTATTGAAAAAGAAAACTTAGAATTGATTTATATACATCGAATATGATTTATTAAACGCAAATCAATGGCCGCGTTCAGCAGACACAATAGTTGAGTAAGCGCCTCAGTATGATTGGTTAATACTTTTAGATCCAGCCAATTATATTAAGAAATCATTGAGCGCTCACTCAACAGTTGTGCTTGCTGAACGTGGCCAATGTTGTCATGTATCATCAACAGATGACAAATGTCAATTGTTTCGTTAAGATAATAGAAATAAAGAAGAGTGGAAACTGAAAATTTGCACATTGCTTCCTCATCATCTGGGCAAGTTGTTTCAATTTTGGCTTCTTCATAGAGGAAGCTTTGCGAGTTAAGGTGTAACTTGAAAATTGCTGCCTCAGAATTTTAATTTCCTCATCATCTGGGCAAGTTGTTTCAATTTTGGCTTCTTCATAGAGGAAGCTTTGCGAGTTAAGGTGTAACTTGAAAATTGCTCCCTCAGAATTTTAATTCACACACTTCTTTTATAAGAAAACCAATAACTCGCATGTACATGGAAGGAGAATTAAAAACTTGCGCATGGCTTTCTCATACGGGAAAGGCTTTGTGTGCCACTTAAAAATCTGAGAAAGCAATTTCGAATTTCTAATTTACACCTTAATTCACAAAGTCTATGAGAAAGCCAAAATTGAAAAAGAAACAACTTATCCAGATGATGAGGAAGCAACGTGTAAATTTCCACTTTGCACATTTCTTAAATTTTTTAAATACATCTTTAGCTGTGATCGTTTATTAACTTATCTTGCAAAGTATCTATTAATGAGCTTAAATCCTTCACTGTTTTCTGCAATTTGCAAATTTTATTGTTGAGAAATTTTACTTCCTTCTTTTTTGCATGCAGTTCTTCAAACAGTACTTCCAAACATGCTTCTGCTTCTAGTGGTGATTGTGAAACCTTTTTGACATCTATATCATAAATTGTTATTAAATTTTTTAGAGGCACTTCTTCTAATGAGTGTTCCATTGACAGGGATCTGTAATACAATTAACATATCAATTTAAACTCGGGCCTGCAGCGGCATTGCATGTTTTGACCGATTTTGTTTACTACTATCTCCACTTCTCTCATGTTTTTATATGAACTACAAGCATATGAAAACACATAAAAACATATGATTGTAAATGCAAATAAAGATTTATTGAAAAAAAAATTATGAATTGATTTATTTATATACATCAAATCAGGATTGGAAAGTAACTCGTTACTTGTAATAAAGCATGTATTACAGTTACAGTTACTGTTTTTGGTAATTCTAACTTAACTTTGTTACTTTCTCTCTATCTGTAACAGTAACTTAACTTACAATCAGTTACGTTTTGTCGATAAGTAACTAGTTTAATTTTAATTTAAAATTTAAGTTTAATTTAAAAAAAAAACAGTAACTAATTTAATAGTTACATTAATAGTTATTTTATATATATTTTAAACCTCCACAGATCGATCAGGTCTTTGCGCATAAACGCCTTTATCTACACTTTACAATTCAAATACTGATTTGATATTTTCATTTTTATTGCAAGAAAGTAACTGCAAAGTAACAATTCGTTACTCTTTTAGTAACTATGCCTGTAACTGTAACGCGTCAATTTTTTATAATTAGTAACTTGTAACTACAACTAGTTACATTTTTAGCGAACAAAACTGTAACTAGATACTTTTATAAAACAACTTGCCCAACCCTGTATAAAATAGATGTTGAACGCAAATCAACATTGTCATGTATCATGAACAGAATGACAAGTAAATATTAAATGTTTTGTTAAGATAATAGAAATAAAGTGGAAATTGAAAATTTGCACATTGCTTCATCTGAGCAAGTTGTTTCAAGCATGTGGGCTGTTTGCAAAAACGTAAGACGATTTCAGGGACGATATTAGCTACAAATCATACGGCTTTGGCATGTGTAATCCCACAAGATGTCCCATCCCATCCACAAGAATCCCATTTTACTGTAACTTTATACTTTGTAAATATAAGAATAATAATAATTCAATGAACTAAACATCTTGTGGGACTAGAGAGACAAAATTGGTCAAAATGTGCAATCCAGCCGCAAGCCTGATTTAAACATAAAAATAATATATCGACAATATTCATTACTTAACATCTTGCTTGTAAACTAATGTTACCTTTTCAAAGAGGCATGTGTCACATTGCAGTGTTGTGTGTTTTGTATACTTTGTTCCTTAGAGCTGCTACAATCGGTGATTTCCTCAGCTTTCAGAGGCGAATTTAGATGTAAAAGTGCTTCTGTCTCTAGTGGCAATTGCGAAACTTGTTGGCTGTCTGTATCATAAATTATTTTTATATTTGTTACAGGTACTTCTTCAAGTAACTGTTCCATTGACAGAGATCTACAACACATACAATTGACGTATGAATTTAAATATAAAAATATTATGTAAACAATATTTAACGAAGGAGACTTTGCTTATTGTCACCAGTAATGACTAGAAATGAGACGGGAAACTAATAGTCAACCCAGCTGGCTAATTATTTAATCGATTTATTACACAATGTTTCAACCCTATTTTTTATTATTGATTAAATTAACTTTTTTATTAATCAATTTTTTATTATTCGATAAAATAATTAGCCAGTTGAGTTGACTATTAGTTTCCCGTCTCGTTTCTAAACAATATTTATTATTTAATATATTTTGTAAATTACTATTACCTTTTCAAAGATGTATGGCTTATGTCATATGTGTCCTGTACATTTTTTCCCTTTATTCCAGAGCTACTGCAACCAGTGACTTTCTTAGTTTTTGGATATAAATTTAGTGACGGAATTGCATTAGGTTTTAAATATTTTCTTCCTCCAGTTACACTTATCGTGAAATCCTCCTCTGTGAAGTGTTTTGAACAAAGTTTTGCATTTGGATTTATTTGTTCCATATTTAGTATAGACAGCCATACTTTCATAATTTCTTTCTTTTTTGGAACTCTAAAAATGATAATAAAAGTATTACTTATTTTGCATAATTCAATGTTATTATTGTCATGAAATATTTATTAATGTTCGAAATGTCTCTTTTATGTAAAACACTACACGTAATCTAACCTCATATAACTTTACTTTATAATTTATATTAAACACTATTACACATTAATTTTATCGTACAATACATAGTTTATATGTAGATTTAATAAAACTATGTAAATTATGTATGTAATTATAGTTTCATAACAATAAGAGTTTATAAGAAAGTTTGTATATTTACTTATGCATTTGTATATCTCTTTCCTTCTGGTAAGTAGTTTTGCACAAAAGACATCTCACAACCATCTTTAAAAATGTGATCAAATATCAGTTTAGTTAGATGGTTGTTGTGATGACTCAATCCCGTCAATTCTTGATCGCATACAAGCAATTTTAGTACGCGAGGTATGTGACATGCATCGTTGGAAAGGTTATCTCATGGGTCTCGTGCCGGGAATCAAGCCTATCCATGGTGGAA
>NW_011967212.1:87084-107838 GCF_000949405.1 Vollenhovia emeryi | reverse complement strand
CCTATCACACAATGCCAGGCGACAAGCAATAGGAATAGGGAATAGAATTTTTGACGCGTTGGATTCGTCGCGAAGTTTCTTCCAACCAATCCAATGCGTTATAGGGTGCTTTCACATGGAGCGTAAAGCCTATCACACAATGCGAGGCAACAGGCAATAGGAATAGGGAATAGAATTTTTGACGCGTTGGATTGGTTGAAGGAAAATTTCCGACGAATCCAACGCGTCAAAAATTCTATTCCCTATTCCTGTTGCCTGTTGCCTGGCATTGTGTGATAGGCTTAACTTGCGTAGCGTAACCTGCGTATCGCCAATCACAGGACTAATTCAACGGAAATAGGCCCGGTTTCACCAACGCGAGTTAATCTAATCGGTCCGTTAACTTAACAGGGTGCCAACATAAAACTTCTTTATTAACCTATTTTCTTGGTTAATAAAGAAGTTTTATGTTGGCACCCTGTTAAGTTAACCGACCGATTAGATTAACTCGCGTTGGTGAAACCGGGCCTTATTGAAACGGTTCTATCAGCATGATCCTGTGATTGGTGATACGCAGGTTACGCTACGCAATTTACGCTCCATGTGAAAGCACCCTTAAGCCTTGTGTCCACAATTCAAGAGCCCGTGTCAGCCCGGGTCTACAATAGAGGCTTGTTTTCTGTTGCTGCACTGGTGAACTAGTGCAATAACCCTTGGGGTGCTTTCGCGACGTAGATCAAAATGATCCGTGCTATGATTGGTCAAATCTGGAATTTCATTGAATAAAATTTCAATGAAATGCTACGAAATTTCAGATTTGACCAATCATAGCACGGATCATTTTGATCCGGTCAAATCTGAAATTTCGTAGCATCTCATTGAAATTTTATTCAATGAAATTCCAGATTTGACCAATCATAGCACGGATCATTTTGATCCGGATCATTTTTATCTACGTCGCGAAAGCACCCCCGGGCTCAAAGTTCCAGTTCCGAGAAATGCGTAGCCAATCAACCTGCAGCTATTCCGTAAAGGCTGCAAGGTGATTGGCTACGCCACTGACTTTTCACCGTCACCACACGAGGTCTCCACTATCGATTCGGAGTTCGCCGCAGTTCGCCCGTCGCTCCTGTTGATTTTTAACCATAGTTCTAACCTGATGTGGTAATAAATGGTAATAAAGAATATCATCCGCGACCGCAGTTTTTAGAAGCTTCTGAAGAAATAGAGAGACGAAGAACGTGAAAATAAAGCAGTACCGACTCCTTTGTAGAAAAGACATTCGTAAAAGTAGACAAGGGGAAAACAAAATCTTGCAAACAATGGATGACGATGCACGCACGCTTTATTGTGGGAATCTAAGTGAGAAAGTCACTGAGGATATTCTCTACGAGTTATTTCTACAAGTTAGTACGGTTAACATATCCTGCAATTGGTATATAATAATACATTGATGTCAAGAACAACCGGTCTCTTATATATGTAAACATTACATATCCAGTTTATTAAAAACATATAGCTTTCAGTACAAGTGTACGTTCCATTTTTATAAATAGAAGAGTTAGTAACTTAATGCAAATTTATTATATAATATTATCAGTAAAATATCTCCAAGAAATGTAACAAACTTTTGTAACGATGGCAAAAGTCAAACAAACATCTACTTTGTAGATTCTGTCGAATGTTCCTTCTTGCTATTGATTTACCACTGTACTATGTTTGCGAAACTATAGGCGAGACATTGTAAGCTTGATAGAAGTACAATTAATACGAATTTACAACGACTTCCGTATGATTCTGCTAACGAATAATATGCAGAGTTAGTCAATTAATTCTTTATATCTACAGGGAGGTCCTGTACAAAAAATAACCATTCCCAAAGATCGCGATGGTAAGCAGAGAACGTTTGGATTCATCACATACAAACACATACGTTCTGTAGCGTACGCTCTGGATCTGTTTGACGGCACAACGTTGTACAATCGTACCCTTAATATGAAACTGAGGAATAACACAGAGCTGCAACCAGTAGAACAACCATCAAATCCAGTTCGCAATATGAATCATATGTTGGAACTGGGCCAGCAAATGATCTTGGGAAATTATTTGCCACAGACTAATGCCATGTTCGGAGCAAATATTTCACCGGACGGCCCACCATATTCAAGACAGTTAGATATAAGCCCTGGCAATGACGATAGAATTAGAAGAAACCATCCTTACCAAAGGAATAGAGATAGAAAACAGGAGAGGGACAGAGATAGAAATCAAGAGAGAGACAGGAATCGGGAAAGAAACAGAGATAGAGCAAGGGAGAAAGATAGGGGGAGAAACAGAGAACAAAATCATAACGATCATCACAGAGATGAAAGATCATATTACAATAGAGATAATAATTATCGTTCCAACGACTTTCGATATAACGATAATAGAAAAAGATGGACGTATCATTGATACGAATTACTTTGCAATTAAGTACTACTAAAATTAGACGTAACTCATTTTTAAGTTTAAACTACATATGGAATAACCAGATTTAGGGAAATATCTGGTCCAAAATGCTTTTTAACGTCGTATCTTTGTAAGCTGTACTATACATAGCACCGTAAAGGAAGATGGAACGAAAAGAAGAAAGAGCCGCAGAGTTTCTAGAGCAAAATTCTTTTTAAAGAACGCAGAGCTTATACACGTTGCATATTATTCTTTATGTTTATTCTGTAATAAATATGTATCTTGATATTTTGTTATTGATTAATTATTGATAATAATTATAATTATTATTGAATTATTGATAATAATTATAATTATAATCATAAAAATAATGAACAATTACATTCATTGAATCATTTTTACGAGTATATAATATGTATACTCGAATAAGAGTTATATCTAAGTATGTGTATGTGTGTGGAGCGCGCACACTGCAATATATGTATATTTTTTAGATATAATTAGTAATAAGATATACAAATATAATGTATATGTATATATATAATTATATATTTTATATAATTGTATATATACATTTATACACAATTATATAAATATAATGTATATATACTATTATATATATACATATAATTTGTAATAACGACAAAATATTATATATATATTCAATACATATTCCCAGATAGCTATACACGTCTAAAAGACATCATAAAGATATCTTTAAGACAAGAGTTCAGCGAAATCCGTAAATAAGAGGTGAGGCGGGTATTTCATAACACCCTGTATATACAATAATGTGAAAATGCATATATCCTTTCATAGAAATTGCTCGTGGTCTCTTGCAATTTGAAAAGCTAAGGTTATTAAAAAAAAAGAGTTATCTGAATAAAAAATAACATTTATTATTATTACTTGCCTCCTCCCTTCTTTATACATATATGTATGTATAAAGACGGTTTTTATGTAAAGACAGTTTTATTAAAATTATCTAAATTTATCTATTATATGTATAATGCTATAAACGCAAATGGCACAAAATTATTTGTTAAGAAAGATTAATATATTATAAAATAATATACATATACTATTACTATTGCCATTGAGTTAGAGAGATAAAGAAAATTTTGTATCTCACTGTATTGATTTATTATAAATTGCTGACAATTTTTATGTGATGGATCGTGTATAATGGCATATTATTGAGTTATCGAATTAGTTATAAGTTTAATGTCGCATATTTACGCATGATGCTTCGCATATTGCTACAAACATTAAATACATAACAAATGTTATACGATTTGGGCTGTTTTTGTCCAATTCTTTCTTTTGTTCTCTTATTTTTAAAAATATAGGCAGCCTTCTGTGCTACTGCGAGCACAGGTGCATTGATATTTCCACTTGGTAGCGATGGAAGAACTGATGCATCCACGACATACAAATTTCTCATATTGTAAACTCTGTAATAAACATAAAAATAGCATACACATACATACGCGAATATCTATTCTATTATATATCAATATAATAAAATTTTTAATTATAGTAAATCAATTGGAAGATTTAAAAAATTAGAAAGTTAATATAAGCTGAACGCAAACTACACAATAAAATCCAAAATTAAAATTTTTGTTTCTCTACAGATTTGTTAATAAATTAAGATGTAAAGATAAAAATGTTCCAAGTTGAAAATATTGTAAAAAAAGAATTTCTGTTTACTCTATCAGTCTTTGCTTACGAAAACATGTATTTTTATTGCACTTCTTCCTTTGACTCATGTTGATTTTTTTAATAAACTATAATTTTATTATTACTTGAATGATGTATCAACAATGTCGCCAATGCGACATGTACCAACTGGATGGTAAGACGTCATTGTTAGATGCTGTATATAACATTTCCAGTACTTTCTGGTGTCAAATACTTGGTCCTCGCAACCAGGAAAAGGCTTTCTGTTGAGAGATGCACCAAGAGCTCTTAAAGTATTCGTGTTCAAGAGTTTCTTGATAAAATACAATCCTAAACATTCATACTCTATTACATAAAATATTGTTACATTTATGTGGATGTTTAACATACCATCTATTTTTTAATTACCTTCTATGAGAGTGTCAATATCATCCTCATTTGATAAATATTTTGGATCAATTAGCGGCTTGTGAAAGGGATCGTTGCTTTTTAATCGTAATTCTCCAGTGCTTTTAGGATGTAATAAGACAGGTGCAATCGTTACTATATTTTTATCTAAAAGCGGAGTAAAATATTTATTATAGACCTAGAAGAAAACACATTTGAAAATTAAAAGCTTCTTCCCTTTGGAAAAACAGATGCATATGAGCATAAACTCTTTTGAATCTTTTAATTTATAATTCATATTATGTTTATTCAGTTATATAGTTTCTTTTTCTAGAGTACCTCATCAGAAATTCCCATTGTTTCTTTAAGAATGAAACCATTGTCTCTTGATACTCCGGAAGGTAATACCATTAATTGCAAATCTGGCACTGCGGACTTATTTGCATGCAAAGGACTATGAAAAGTCCCTAATACTTCTATTCCCGATGATGTCCACGGTCCTAGTTAAATAAACTAATATATTATCTCTATAATGACACACATTAGGTGTAACAACGATGTAGACATATTTAACTAAATTTTTTATAATTATAGTGCTCATTCGCTATTAGCTATTTCGTAGTAGAAAAACATTTCTTAATTGAAGCAAGTATGGTAAGCACTTCTGCATGCATAGCTTTAGAGTACGATTATATTAATATTATTTTACCTTTCCCAAAGAAAAAATAATTGAAGGCTGACATAGGATTAAATATGTCAGAAGGGTTCAACCCAAGACTCTCATTAAGCACAATCAAGTCAAGACCGGTTAATATGTGATCTTGCAAGTTTTGACCAACTGGTAAATCATTGATCACCTTAATCTAAACAACATAATAATAGTTATGTGACTGAAGGAGAGAAATTAATATGTTCGTCTTAACTAATTAAAGTTAACAATTAATTTATGCTACATAGTAAGATAGTATATGACAATATGCTACTGTACTATGTTAAGATTATAAATGAAATTAAATATATTACACAAATTGTATAATATATTTATAATAGACCGCGCGCGTACATACATCGTACGTTTATTTAAAGTTCTCTTTGTTATTTATATCAAAGCATCTAGGATTTACACCAAGTGGTGGACTGTAAAAAAAGATAAGAAGCATAGATGTATAATCAATTATTGAAAAGCACTCACACCAAATTCCTGCAAATGCTCCTTCGGTCCAATTCCAGATAGCATTAACAATTTTGGACTCTCGATTACACCAGCGCTTAAAATAACCCCGTGCTTCGCTATTGCCGTATATTTTCTACCAAATTTAACAAATTCAATCCCCTCAGCTTTATTCGAGTTTATTAATATCTTTAACAATATAATTAAATGGAATAATACCTTGTATTCGTTTTGCATACTAAGAATTGCTATGACAAACTTACTTTAGTAGCATGCGCATGAGTGCATACAGTCAGAAGACGATTAGGTTTTTCATACAATATCTTGTCTGAACTCCATCTTCCGCCGTTCTCCATTGTCAATTGAACTTTCATGAAATCTAAGCCAACAAATATTATTGTAGATACATAAGTATACATGTTTTCTTTCTACGTGTAATTAAGATTTTATGAAAAAACTAAATACCCGTGTCCAATTGCGCGTTTACACTGCTTACATTATAATTTAGTTCCTCTATCGCTTTCAAAATTACTTCAGCAAAATCACTGTTCCATCTTAATTCGCTGATACTTAACGACTCAGCACTTTCCGTAACTGATTCTATTCGCACAGAATACAAAAAATTAAAACATTTAAATATATACATCTTCTAGATATATATTTAATATAAATTTACTTTATATAAATTAATACGGGAACTTTGCGTACCAGCAAAATCTGGAAACCATTTCTCATAGTCCAGCCGATGTCCTAATACATAAGCCATATAATTTAGACGGCTTGAGCCTCCGAGAATTCTACCTCTAGGCCACCTGCTTTGCTGCAAAAGATTTTTGTAATAATGTATATCAGAGTTTTCTGGCGACCCATACAGTACCGAAGCTTTCAGAAACATTTCAGAAACATTGCAACATTGCAACAATAGCTGCTTTCCTTTTACACTCAAGTGATACTGAGTCACTCAGTTATGTGAGTATTTTATACTCAGATACGACGTCATTAATGTGAGTCTATTAAACTCACTAAAGCACACGGTCTCGATCGTGTGCAAAAACTCAGTTAAATCTGGTTGAATCTCACTTCTCAAGAATCAAAAGGAACGTGCATTCAACTGAGTTATGACGGCACAAGTGAGATTTATCTGAGTTTTCATGTAAAAGGAAAGCAACTAATGTTTTCTAAAAGCTTTGGTGCTGTATGGAGAGCTTTCAGGTATATTTACATTATTGATTAAACCTTTACAAGCATGCTCTTGGGGAACTGTGACATATTGCCAGTCATAAACAGTGTTTTGAATCAATGGTCCCAAGAGCGGTATGTCGAGAAAGAATGGGGCAGTACCACCTGCTTCCAACAATAATACACTGTGCTTATCTTCAGCTAGATGCTTTGCCAGAACTGTGCCAGCGCTACCAGCACCAACTGGAATTGCAGACAAAAATATTGACGAAAGTTTGCTTTTGAAGCAGAATGAATGGAGTGGAGAGACAATTTTGTTCAAATTAGATCAACTTTTGGTTGGTCAAATCAGGAAAATAATACAGATAGAATTATTTTATAATACATTATAAAGAGTCCATTTTGAAAGACAAGAGTTTTTACGTCGTTCGATATTTATAGAGATTTATTATTACGATAAGAAAGTATAAAGTTGAATGGACAAGATATCAATTTTTGATTTATGCTTATTATAATTTCCTTTTTATCTCCTTCCTGCCCTTTTATCTCATTTCCTTCTTTATTTTTATTAATATATAAATTTAACTTACCGACAATATAATCATATTGTTGCATATCTCGAACATCATTGAAGAACCATTGAAAATACGTATCCAATATAAATGTAAAACGAATATAAAAAAGAAATAGCATTATCAATGTGCTGATAAGCACGAGCAATAATGCTCTTATAAAAATAAACATCTTTAATTATGTGGCGTCTTCTTCTTCTTCTTCTTCAAAATTGTGAATCAAAACTTCGCCATTTTTGGTGCTGGCGTCGCCCGAGGCGGATGCTGGAGTTTACCGACCTTGGTCACACTGACTTCATGATTCAGTGTATATTCCGGAACGACCGGAACTTACGAAAATGTCAAAACTGCGTGAACACAAGAGTAAGATGAGGAGGTGGATTATGTATCTCTGAAACTTGTAAAAATTACAGAAATAAGCGAATTCACAGGTTGAAATTATAAATGTTCTAAGTATACACTCACTTTTGTCATTTGCGTAACTTCCAGAAATTGACACCCAGATAACCACAGATAACGAGGGTTATACGCTGTACCTACGAGCCAGCGAGATCGAGATCGGTAAACTCTCCGGCAGTTCCCTCGGGCGACGCCAGCGCCAGAAGTGGCAAAATTTTGATTCACGATTTTGCGATAATGTCTGCCCACGTTCGATGACGTAAAGGCCTTGAAGGCCTTCACACATAAAATTCCGTAAGGACGTAAAACGTAAGCATAAGAAAATCGACCAATCACAGTCGAGAACGTAAGGCAATGACGCAAGCAGTAGCAAATCCAACCTGTTCATTTTCTTACGCTTACGTTTTACGTCCTTACGGAATTTTATGTGTGAAGGCCTTCACGCATAAAATTCCGTAAGGACGTAAAACGTAAGCGTAAGAAAGTCGACCAATCACACACAATCAGGGCCGTGGCACACAAACGGCCTTAAGCCTGCTACAGACTGCACGCAGCAAGCAGCAAGCGTCAAGCAGCAGCCAATCAACGAAGAGATATTTTCTACGCCACTGCTGACGCTTCCGCAAAATTCAGCAGTGTTGGATCCTCGCTGCTCGACGCTTGCCGCTTGCTGCGTGCAGTCTGTAGCAGGCTTTAAGCAATAAGACGTAAGCAGTAAACGAATTGACCAATCATAGTCGAGAATTATGGCAGCCATATTACATATTCTCGACTATGATTGGTCAATTTGTTTACTGCTTATGTCTTATTGCTTAAGGCCGTTTGTGTGCCACGGCCCTTACGTCCTTACGGAATTTTATGTGTGAAGGCCTTTACCAGCCTGTGTCTGTGTTGTACATACACACATGCATGCGTATTACCGTGGAGTAGAACGTACCTATACAGACCTGTGGAAAATTACTTAAATAGTGCGACAATTTGCTTCTTTCCAATATGTGTCTTCTTAGAAATCATTTCGAGTTTTGTGCGTACAAGACTTATATGTGCAGGACGATTTAATATTAAACACTGAGTAGTTCGAAGTGTCCGCGTTTATTGTATCTCGAGCGGTAATTGAGGTTATGATTTCGTCGATAAACACAAGGTACGTACATACAGTGATTTAAGAAAATATTCATACATTCGCTTTTTTCTTGTAATAATTTTACAAGAAACAGTGTGTTATCTCATGTAAAAACATCTGTTTAACTAGTTTTTTTATACACACTCCTTTAGAATTCTTGATAAAACAAGGAAAAAATGATGTAAGGCTAATAGAAAAATAAGAGTTTTATGGTCTGATGTTTGTAAACATGTAATGGCGTATCAAGAAATTTGTAATTGCTCAAACTTACGATTTTAACATTTGTACGCATATATGTATGCATTTTTAGTAATTCGTACGCTCTCATCTCAATCTTTTACTATGTTCTGAAATGCACTTTGCAATCTTTTAGTAGTTTCTCACCAACTTCCTCACAATTCTTTCAAGAATACTTTTTGAAAGTCGCTTAAGGATATTCTACTCTCGTAGACTATTAGATAGTCTCCTGTTTCCTCTCAAATTTAAACAGTCGCATTTTTCTGGGTCTATTCTGTAAAAGTACTCTGCAACGCTGTGTCTTCGTAAACCAATGTAGCTTACATTGCTCTACGAGTACCGAAGATGCAGAGCTCTGTGAGTACAACATATTTGGTATTCTATGGGTTTGTCCAGACAAACTTGCATAGATTCATAAGCATATGCATAAAGAAATTGATTGATCTATATCCTTATGCGTTCACTTATGGCTCAATCTGATTCCTTGTGCATACGTTTATGCACCATGCAGGTTCGTCTGGATAGACCCTGAAACAGTCTATAATCGTGTGCTATGTAAATAGGTATTTGAAAGTAATCTCCATAAGTGATGTATTTTCTACTGAACAGTTTGAATCAACTCAAGAACAATTGTATATACATATGTGTGTGTAATATTTATAGTGCGCCATGACGTATTTAGATATAGTCCATGGATCAACGACTTATCTCATAGCTTTAATAACGTTTTGCCATCTTCTGATTGTTAATTTCTTTAGCGGGTCTAATTTCAGCTTGATTTTTGCGCTTCAGTTTTCTTCAATTTTTTTCTACGATATGTCATTGTCGCAAAAAATTCTAATTTAACGCTTTATAGATTTCTGTACAACAATTGTTTATACAACTCTACCTCTCATGGATACTTTATATTGTTCTTACAAGGCTTGATTTCTCGATACAGCTTTTTAACTCGCTAACACAGATAAATGTAAATTAACTTTGCAAGCAGACGTTAATATAAATTGCTATTTTTATGTATGTGCTTATGTAAACGTGTAAGAGTAAAGATTTTGCTTACTGCAAGAAATACTTGTAACTAAAATTTTCATTTTTCATGTCAATAATTTCTTGGTAAAATATTAAGAATCCTGAATATTTTATATCTGTACAATAAAGTTGCTAAAAGGTGTAAAAAGCTGTATATACCCTCTTGTAAAGTTACTACAAGAATAATAAGTGTGCAAATATCCATTTCTTTGTTCACTGTGATAGATTCATAATGTCTTTTCCAGGCATATGCTCGAACGTAAATACTTTGTATCGTCGCCCGTCGATCTTGATTAAAAGTTCAAGGTGAAAGTAGCGCACTAAGATAGCGATTATGGCATCGGCGATCGAGGTTTTAGGAAAGCAGGCAATGAAAACGTTCAGCGATCGCCGGCTCTCCCAGAAAAACATGGACAAATTGTTAAGCCTGATAAACAAGATAACGGTCGAGGATGTAAAACTTGATAAGAATGTTCTCGATTACGTCAGCAAGCAGCCCGCGCCTATGTGCGTGATGGATATATTTGAAAACAAGGATATAACAATTGCGATTTTCATATTGAAACAAGGAGTCAGGATGCCTATGCACGATCATCCTGGAATGCACGGTTTATTGAAGGTATAAACCTAAGGCACGGTATTGCTTATATAAGCGTAGTTGCACGATATTCCAGTGGGAACGTCGAATCGCGTCCCAGTCAGTCAGTTTTTGAAAATAATAAAAGTTTTGGAGCTCCATTTTTTTTAAATTAAATAAGTCAACCTGGCAGTTTTCTCCAATAAGATATTAATAGTGCTCAGAATGAAGGGCAGTAGTTAAAAATTTGATATAATTCTGAATAAGAAGAGTCCCAGTAAATTGTATGTGTATCAATATAATATATACCGATTATGACGCACAGGTGATCAACGGTATGGTAGAATTAACCAGCTATAGTTTAAAGGCAAAGAGCGAGCATGTGATTAAAGCGAAGGAAGAAATTGCGGCATTCAAGCATCGGTCAGTTCATCTTCATAACAACTCGCCCGCCTGTACCTTCACACCGACGGAGAAAAATCTACATGAAATTTTGTGCGTGGAGGGTCCCGCGGCGTTTCTAGACATACTCAGTCCACCGTACGACGTCGATGATTATGGCAACGGAACGAGACCGTGTACGTTCTTCAAGAGCGTCAAGTCTAACATAGTTAATCTAAATAAGCTATGTACAGAATTGACAGATATAATCGAGGAAGTTCAGTTGTCAGTTATGGAGACCATGCCGGAATTTTATTCCACGAGTCTAGAGTACACGGGACCTCCCTTGAAAAATCACTACAATTAAAATGGATACTTTTCGCCTCGTGTTTTATTTGCTATTTGTAACGTTATGCATAGCCGTGTAGTACATAGATTTTCACGTGATCTTCACCGCCACGTATAAATGTATTCAAGATTTAAGTATTACGTGTACGATTGGCAGATACAATTGAATGTCCATGTCGTAAACATGTGGAGACTATTGTCCTGTGAATTTAGTTCAACTCTTACAATTGGATTAGTTCTGCAGTTAAACATATATCACTGTCGGATGTCGAGTATGTACATGGGTGTAATAGCGAATTTGAACTATTCCGCGTATAAGAAAACTATATTGAGAAAGATACGGTACATTTTTACTGGTAAAATAAGTAAAATGTTGATATATATCTTTGTGTATAGCAGTCTTTAAATGACCAGAATAGAGGTAGTGCACACCTGACGAATTCGCTAAAGAAATAGATCGAACAATTTTCATGCCGATTATGCTTAGCGGGAGAAGTAAATAAAGAAGGAAGATAACTGCTACATCTCTTCCTCTCATTCATACCTGCAGTGACAATCGTGTTCATACATAAAATAATAGATCTACTAAGTACTTTTTGTTTTTTTTTTGTTAAAAAGAGGTCGAGGATGGTTATACTTTCTTTTCTCTTTTTGCATATTGTTCAAGCGTTTCATGCTCGATCTATTTGTATTACGTCTACCCAGAGAACATTATGATGTTTTAACGTCTGTCACTGTGGAACTGTCGGAAATATGTCATTATGCTTTTAAAAGGTCTTGCGTTCCAATTTATGATGTATGAGATATCGTTTTAAATGTCTTTAATGTCTTTGTATGTCGATAATGTCTTTAAAATGTCTGTAACGTCTTATTTAAATGATTGAAGATCGTTTTTAGATATTATATATTTCATGGCAAAGTAATTTTAGTTATTGTTACACAGAAACGCATTGCAAGTAAGAAAAATAAAAGAGAAGAGCTGAAGTTGCTTGATGAATGTATATGCATATTAATGATTCAATGTTTATATTATTTAATGATAGTCTTTTCAAGTGCATCAATTTTATTCTTGATATAATTTTGCATACGTACATACTTTTGTATATATGTATATTGGAAGAGAGAGTGAGAGATTTATTAATTTATTTATTGACTAATTTCAGAATCTTGTTTTTCTGCTCGTTAATGCATATCAGTTAAACTCAATTGTATTGTTGTGACATCAGTACAATAACAAATTTTAGAATGTTAGATTTAAAACAAAACTATATTACATCCAGATTGGTCGCAATATACATGTTTTAATTAATATATGTTACAGCGGCTAATAATTGTTTGCACTTTAATGTTTTATAAAATATAATGAATTAAATACTGTCTTCTCAGAAGTCTGGAAGGCATCTCTTGGTAGTTTTTAAAAAGTCACTAAAAGAGACGTTTGTAAATGTGCAGTGTTATTTGATCTTGTTTCCAATCAATTATATAAAATTCGATTAGATGCTTAAATCGCATGCGTCCGACATCCGACAGAGACAATTCAATGAAGAACTGGCTTCATGATTGAACATTGTTGTCCTTAACACTTCTACACTGTTTATTATTTCACATTTTGCGATGTGACTATATAATCACCTAACTGTACGTGGAATACGAAAGTCAGTGGAAAATGGAAGATGCAGCATCGAATAGCTCAATGATGAAACAGTTGTCTGTAAAGCGAGAAACCCAAAGGTTCGATTTCTGGTGTCCTGGAACTCTGAATATTTAATTGGCAAAAGATTTTGTTATTATTGCTTGATGAAATCGTCGATTTCCAATTTCAAGAGAAAAAAAGAGACAAATGTCAAGTCTACTTGGCACAAAGAATGCTTACTGAAACTCAGTGCCTTATGAGAAAGATAGAAAATTATTGACATTAACAAAAATACAAGTTTCTTACTTTGATCTGTGCTACAACATATCTAAAGCTCATTGAAATAGGCGAGAAAAACTTACGCGTGTTTAATTATTAAAGCCACCCGGATAGCCAAAAATCGGTCGAGAAGCTTTCGAAAATGTCTGCTGCAAATTTCGCTAGAATGTCAGCAGAAATATAACAGAATCTGCTAATATAGAATATGATAATAGATGTATTCTGTTCGTTTTCGGCTGGCAATCTGCTGACTGTCGAATTAGACATACTTTGCTGGTAAAACACGAGTTCACTACGGATAAATAATACTCAATCTATTTACGATGCCTGAGCAAATCTAATGCCAATCTGTTATCATACTACGAGTGGTTTGCTTACTGTTTGGATATCTTTCTCGGATTACTCTATTCGAACTATAAATTATAGTTCTGAAAATTACTGTATAGCTTAGTACGCGCTTTTTCCTCTATTTTGTATTACTCTAAACGTGGTCCTGAACAAATGAGAAATATAATGCGAATAATCGAAGAGCAACACAATAACGCACGAAAAAAGTCCACTTGGTTAAAAATGTCCAATAATGCAAAAATTCGTTATACAGACACATTAATTTACTAAAAGATTGAAGATCGTTTTATCGAGTTTTTATCGTGAAAATTTCAAACAAAAATTTAAAGCCTAGAAGAATTAATATGTATTTATTTTAATTTTTAACGTTTACTTTGTAAGGAAAAATTTTACATTTTGTTGCATACTTAGATGTTATTTTTATTGTAATATAAAGCAGTATATGTAAACATTTTATTTTTTACTAAGAGCATACACATTTTAAGTAATATATTTTTCGTATCTTTTATGTATTTTGATTTTTAATATATAATTATTTGTTGCGAAGAATTTGTTATAAGATAAATTTGTATCGGTAATATTTTCAGATATATAGTACAAAAAGGGGTCATTAGTCATTACAAAAACGGGTAAATTGTACAGTTTAGATATAATATAACAAATAAAGAGAATATCCTGCCATTCGCGAGATATTAATAAATTGTTAGTAAAATTAAAAACATTGTGATTGAAAAACACGCGTATTCTTTGAAAACTGTTTTTAAAATTTAAGTAAGAATATTTTCGTGATTGGGAAAAATATCACTTTTTTATTTTAAAACTCAAGTACTTAAATAAAATAAATAAAATAGTATAATTGTAGCATTGGAAGAGAGAGACTAAATAATATGAATGAGTTAGATTGGCGGATCAAGAGATAATTAAAGAAACTTGTTTTCAATTTTTATTTGTTATTTGGTGATACTATTTTATTTGTAGCTGACTTGAAGTTTAGATAAAGAAAAAGAGGATAATGAATCAAAATTTTTGAAGCACTTGTAAAATTATTTTTTCTTATTCTTTTTCTTGGAAAATACTAAAAATTGATTTTTATAAATTTTCTAAAATCTTCAGAAATAATTGTACGTTTTTAAAATAATAAAATCGCCAAAAACCTTCAAATAATAATTAAGATTCAGAGAGCTCATTTAGAAAAAAACATCAATCAAATGTAATCAATTATATGAAAAAAAAACCACGACTCGAAAATATTAATTCAGTAATAAGAAATAAAGAAAAAAGAATATAAGTAGTTTCGTCCCATAATTTCGCAAATGCATCGTTCCCTCAAGTATCTTCTAAAAACGGCGTGTATATAGTTATTTTGGCAGAAAATTATTTTGCAAGAAATCTGTTCAATAAATATATTTGCATACAAAAAGTTGCCATGTTAAAAATCTTTCCCTAAAAATTGTATATCCTATTTGTAGTCAATGACATATTTGTATATGGATCGGTTTATGATACAATATTTTTCTACTTTAAAAAATCTGTGTTAAAAATAACCGAGAGAAAAACGAAATATATTCAATTAATTGACATTGAAAAAAACTATCAAATTTGTAAACTTATTACATAATGGTACTATTAATTATTCGAATATGTCGGTATTTGATCACCTCGGACAATTTATTTCAAACTAACTAGGAAATCAGATACTCTTAGATTTCTTTCATCTGAAAAGTACTGTAAAATAAAGGTATATGACATATTGTCCAACACATAGAATCATTGTAAGATAGAATGCCCGTTGCTTGAAACATTTTCCTCTACTATTTACGTAGACAAGCTAACGAATATTTAATCTTTACGTAGTCATTAAATACTCGGCTGTTCAGAATTGATTTTCAGTAACGGACACATTTGTAACTTTAAATGTCCGATATTCACTATTGCACTACTGCAAAATAAAACGTAAGAGTACATGACACGAAACAAATTATAGATATAACTATAAACACTGTGAATTTTTATATAAGTAAATAATCATGGTTTTCTTATATTTGCTACAGAGATTATTTTATGACAGCATTTACATGTGAGATTAGATTACAAAATGTAACTCACGAACCTTAATTCTATTATAGCATATTTATGTATAGACATATGTATACATAATATATATGCATACATATATATGTTACATATACATACATATATATAGATATATATGTACATGTATATAATTTATATATAATGTCATTCTATAGACGTATCTAGAGTCACAGTAAATAATTTTACGTAACAAACATTCGTCATAGTCATTTGTTACGTTAATTTCTTATCTCTGCGATAGCACTTGAGCTTTTCACTCTACTATAATATAAAATTCAAAAATAATTGTTGCTAGATTATTCCAAGATAGAAAATGCTAATAACATAAAGGATCGTGTAACTATTTCCGCTCTCATTCTTTATCGTACAAGGAAGATTGTAGAAAGTATTACCCGTGTAATATAATTATTAAAAAGTACTGTTCCTTTAAATGTTAATTTAAAGGAGATGTCACCCTTACATTGCCTAATATCTTTCACCCTTTGGAAAATACACCCCTGAATCAATCATTGACCTTGCGCAAATATAAATCTTTTTTTTTTACTTATGTACAACTATCTCTTTATTCCACATGTCTATGCTACGATCACTGTGGATATATATGTAAAACTAAAGATTATATCTGTCAGACCGTTCATGTATAAATAGTGCTATTGTAGAACAGCCGATCTGCTTTACATTTGAAAAATTATATTCACACTAATCGACATTCGAATATATTCGTTGATATTTTATTTAACTTCGATCACTCTCGGAATCCTGCTGCCTCTTATATAATGCTACATTACTTTCCGTATAGTCCATTACGCGACGCTGACACTGTCTTTTGTATTGTTGCTGTTTATGATAAATCTTAAACGCACCTTTTATTGTTATAAAAGCTGCACCACCCTGCAAATGTAAAAAACAGAAAATATATTACGAAAGAACTACACACACAGCAGAGAATAATTTGTGTGGAAGTGAATGGCAATTTAAACAAGATCGTTTAGTTGCACGTAGAATGATATGCTAATTTTTAAGAATATGTATGTAGTTGTATATATTTGAGAATAATACAAGATTTGTCGTAGTGGCTTTATAACTTGAAGAAATGACACATACCAACAATGTTCTCTGAAAATTGGAACTTATGCTTTCAAAGAATATTCTTCCGCACAGACTAGCGATGGTCGGCAGTAATAGTGCGCCGCAAAGAACACGCGTTGCAGACACCGGATCGTTCATTGGTGGTATGTCTTCAGATTGTATACTTGTGTCTTCGTCGGTATAACTGCAATAATTTTAACAACATATTATTTTAATTGGATATACTTTTTCACTAGTTTTCACTAGTTTATACCATATCATTTATCCTCAAATAAAAACGGTTTAATTGTACATATAAGGATATTATACAGTGAGGATGAATCGTCAGAAATTACTTCCAATAAATGTTGCAATACAAAGTTTGGTTTTCTAAGCGAGACATTCTATATTCTTTGGCACAACAATAATCTCGTTCTAAGTGGAGGTATTTTTGAAACTGTAAAATCACTTTTTTAAAAAATGGAATTAGTTTCTCCATACAACTCGATTATCCTTATTCTACATATAACAGAACGAAGTTAACGAAAAGTGAATATCTTACAAGATAGCGTATCACAAAATATGATACGTTTTGCAAACTTATTTAATTATTCGATTACTATCTACTCTTATGCAGAATAAAGAGGCTCGATTTATGATGGAGAAATTTATCTGAAATAGAAGATTATGTTGATCATACAAGATGTATGATAAATAACGATCTCACCCGGTGGTGAGTGTCGGAAGGCTGTGCTCGCATTGCAGTACGTGAGAGAAACGCCGAATACTTCGTACGGTATTAGGGAAAAAATTTGTTACTCCATGTATGCAAGCGAGTCCAAGATGGTGTGGAACTTATGGAAAGCTCATATTCCATGCGCGAGATGATTTTTGACGTTGTCAGTGATGACGTTGTCAATGAGTTATTTGTCATATAAGGCGACATTCGTTTTGTGTTGTAATGATCATTCGTACAACTCAAGCTTCCGCTCTGAATTTATATTTATTTTAATTATTAATGTTGCGATGTAAGTAATCTATTTTGTTATATGTCATTAAAAAGGATCACATTAGTTGAGCGAAACGTTCGACTATTATGAAGGTTCTTATACATTAAACTGCTGTTTTTCGTTTCTAACATCCTGCGTCGGCTCCTACTGCTTTCCCTTTCTAGTGACTTTATTGTCTTAAAAATTAAAACAACTCATATTTTTACAATACGTTGGAGGTAAAAGTTTCTGATCTCTATAAGCATAAGCACATCATACACGTTATGTACTGTTTAAAAAAGACGCAAATAATAATAAATATTGTAAAAATAAATATTGCAGCTTTCTTTGCAATAAAGAGGAAATACGAAAATGACACTAGTAGAACATAAATTTATCATCACATACATAATGGAGGGTCCGTCGACATTAACATTACCCAGGACGTACGAACCTGCTTGGTAGAAAATGCCTTAAAATAGGAACTTTGGACGCGTGTCGCCTCAAGAAACTCAGGGCCTGATCTTCCCAGCGAAGCATCTTTCCCAAAACCAACATAATTGGAATGGTCGGCAGGCCAACTAGTAAAACTAAAGGATCTGCTTGTTCCATCATAGTGAGGCCGTCCTTGTGACCCACCACTTGCATGACGGTAACCGCACCATATGTCACAGCTGTCCAATATATGGATCCGACTACTATACCAGCGGCGATGAAGGGGCATACTCGGAAGATGACTGCGTCAATCGTGTCGAGTACTACCACTAATGGACCTACAATTGATTTGCATGTAGGATACTCTACATGTGCAAAGAATGTAATTATAATCAAATAATATATCGTAATATATCACAATAATAAAGTAAGCTTATAATTAGAGATTAAAACGAGAGTAAAAAAAACTTTAAGGACAGTTAAAAATTGTGTTAAAAAAAGAAACTCTGGGTTAAAAAACATATTTCTTGCTACCTAAAAATTGGATAAGGACCCCGTTAATCAAAACTGTTCAGTTTAAAAAATTCGTAGCAAGTCTAATATTGATGCTTATTCATTAACTGATCTGAAGCGCGGTTTAGAACAGTCAAGGCTTTTACTAAAATTAGGTATTCCATTCCATTCTGTGTTTGTTTAACACTTGATCCGTAGAATAACAATAACCTGACTATGCTTAAAAGTTTTCTCAACGTTTACGAAAACTCTTTGAAAATAAACAACATCGAAACACCATTCGAACTTTGAACGTTGCTGAAAAAGTTTTATCCTAGTTTTAAGAACTCCGGTTTTCAAAATCTCTAATACAGATACTCGTACGTCTAAGAACTTTACAACAGTGATACACATTTATATATAAATAATATATTCACCCATATTTGGATAAACTATGATATATTCTGTATTGCATTGCGGGCACGCCACGGCATGTCCAGCATGACCCTTTTGCTTCTCGTCGACCCATCTCTGAATACAACCCTGATGAACCCACTTCGTGGTGCCTCGGCAATGGCACGGTTTAACCCACGCTGCAGTTGCGTCGTCTTCATCGGTTGCAAAGCACACCCAACAGTATCGCCTGCTGGATAAAACAGGTTGACATTATAAATTAATACAGAATGTGCACGAACAACCGTGGCAACTTACTTTAAGTCTTATCGCTACGCTTAAGGCCTTCACACATAAAATTCCGTAAGGACGTAAAACGTAAGCATAAGAAAATCGACCAATCACAGTCGAGAACGTAAGGCAATAACGCAAGCAGTAGCAAATCCAATCTGTTGATTTTCTTACGCTTACGTTTTATGTCCTTGCGGAATTTTATGTATGAAGGCCTTTACACCTGACATAGTAATAGCAAAGAAGTGAGCATTACAATCTCTTGTGTAACAACAGATTTTCATATGTCACAAACTTTAATAGGTAACATGTCAGTCTGTAAAACGCATGACTAACAAATATATGCACATTCACGACGAATTAAACCCAATCTCGGAAGTTTCCTTTGATATTAGTCTTTGTTTTAAGCGATCTTTAATAAAAGCTCGGAAAGTATGTACAGTGCACACAACTTGGAGAATATTTCTTGATAATAATAAATAAAAATACAAGACAAGTACACTGAGATCAATCGAAGGTCTGTGCGCGTACGTTTCTCTTCTTTTTTTATCTCAAAATACACGCAACACACAATTGCTTGGCACAACAAACATAAACTTACTCTTCCTCTGGAGTCAACGATGGCACACTGGACGTGATTTGATTCGGCGAAGACGCCCCATCGGTGATATCAACAGACAGCTCGTGATCCGTTATCTCGTCCCAGGCGTTTTGAGAACTGTCCTCTTCCAACGACGCCACTTGCGCCGTGGCTTGAGAATCGGATACATCTGTTACAAAAAAACCACCCAGATCTGTCAGAACACACTTCGTCGAACGCTCGCTACAAATTTTGACGGCAGAAAGACTGCAGATTGCATACAGGAACTGATATATTCGATACGTCCAGTAGAAATACAACAGAATCTGCTCACACAACTGTCTCATTTTTGCAGCGGCAACGTCTGCAGACAAATTCTGCTTTCCGAAAAGTGGCAGACAAAAGACACGTTTCGTTATTGAAAGCATTGCGAGCAAAACTGTAGTAGGAATTTACACCTGTTGGCAGTCTACGCGACGAAGTGACGGCAAATAGCGAGCAGATCTGCTGAAAGACCACGAAGATCGCCCCGCAAGCGAAATGACAGCAGATCGTAGGCAGACTGGCAACAGGTTTCATCGAAACATCACAGCGGATTGACACTGTCTGCACATCGACAAGTACAGTTCGCAAGTTCTC
>NW_011967212.1:51906-82837 GCF_000949405.1 Vollenhovia emeryi | reverse complement strand
ACTTTACTGGCGTGCGAAAAACGCAGCACCAGTAATTTTCATTGCTACCAACTATACTGTTTTCACTGGCAGTAACTAAATCCATTTTCGAACACATCCCCTGCTGGCGACGCTAGCGACTCTTGGCGTGCTTCGCGTTGCTTTGCGTGCTACGTAACTGGGAGTACACGATCTAAACTTGTTTTTAAATAAATAAGATGTAATTGTATCCAGTTAGTTTTGAATTTGAAGATTTTCGTGAAATTTATTGCAAGAACTAGCCAGTTTTTGTGTTCATAAAGTTGTGTAAATGACAAGCAATGGTAATTTTAGGTTAATTAGCATTTAGATTAGGTTAGCAATTTCTCGTTCTCCAGTTAAGATAGTAAAAAAATGTCTTTATCTACCTCTGTCACGTTAAATACTCGTATATTCATTCTGTTTTAGATCACTAGTAAAAGAAGTAATTATATCAAAATGTCAGATCATCAGGATTACTGCAACAGTTTCATACACGGAGAATCTGATGATACCCAAAACGAGATCGAAGATTTTCCTGACAATGCAAGGAGTATTGAAGACAAAAATAGCGATGATTATCTTATTGAATTGTTTAGAGAGCGATCATTTTTGTATGATAAAAGTAATCCTGATTTCAAGAACACATTAATGAAACAAGATGCCTGGAACAAAATATCTCACACAATGATCGCGTCAAATTATGGTAAACATTTTTTATTTAAAGTTTTTATAGAATTATTTTCATTGTAATTCAGTATGTTTTTATTTTTACTTTTTCAAAACCTATCTTATTTCTTTCAACTAAAATATGCGTTTATATATATGTATATTTTTTTGTATTGCTATTATTTTATATTGCACTGAAGAAAACAAAGTTATGTTCGAAACATTCGCCTTAAATAAAATTAGTTTCTAATATTTTTCTATTTGTCAACCTTGCTCGTTAGTATTATTGGCCGTTTCCTGACGTTGATTTTTGAAAAATCTTTTTGAAAACAGGTGACTTTTATACACCAGAATATTGTCGCAAAAGGTGCACTTCATTAAGAGATCAATACAATCGTGAAAAAAAGAAGATTGAAAATCAATCTAAAAGTGGAAAGACTGCTTCAAATTCTAATGCTCGTCAATTCTTATTTTATTCTCAGTTGAAATTTCTAGACAAAGTTATCAAAAGACGAAGGTAAATTAATGCTAAATAAATTAATGAAATTGTAAATAAGTTAACAGTTTATTACATTAATTAACATACAACTTTTCTTTGTTTAACTATTACTTATAATTGTTATTTGTTTCAGGACTTATAATAGTGTCACAAGATCTGTATCAAATGCAACATTAGATAAGAAACTGGTAACATGTGATTTAGGAGATGTATCTGTTTGTTCTCCAGATAACACAGAAAGTCAACATAATAAATTTGAACGGACTGCTAATAAAATATTTGAAACGCCATCTTCTAAAGTAAAAAGAAGAAAAATGGACGAACATAAACAATTGGAGCAAATTTCTTTCAACGTGACCAACAGAATTAGAAATTCCATTACTTCTGAAAGTCCACTATCGCCAGTAGATAATGCATTTATGGAATTTATAAAAATGCAATTTGCTACGATTCCAGAACATGAAAAAAATATGAGACGAAAGATGATCTTAGATGCTGTATCTGCACCGTTGCCAAAAACGTAACCCTTTTGTACTGTATAATATTTTACATCTTTACTGAGTTAATGATAATTAATAATAAGTGAACTTGATCGTTTGTGAGTTTTAGCAAAATGACTGACTTATAATTTCAAGATATTTTGTTTTCGTATTTTTATTTTTAGTAACGCATAATACTGTTTGTCTCGAATCATAAATTTGTATATGACGTTTTAATATATACCTTAACTACAATGTGCTCTTTGCATCTATAGACATTCTATTTTCTAGCCCAAGTACGTTTAAAAAATTTCTGCAAGTTGATACGTTGTATAAACGCTACACATTGTACAGTGATAGACGGAATTGTTGCAATATACTTTTTTTTTTTTAATGAGTCTAGGAACGTGCATTTAGATCAGGCCATTTTACGTTTTAAAACCTCCGAGGAATATTTTACTTGATGGCCATTTCAAAATTATTTTGAAGTGTTTTCGATCTATTTCTCGAGTAAAATTTTCTCCAGAAAAAATGTTTTGGCGCGTAAACCTGAATCTAAATACGTGTTCCTAAACTCATTAAGAAAAAGTGTTACAACCATTCTGTCCATCACTGTACAATCGTATTTTATCGCCAAGTTTTTTTAAGCATATTGACTAAAAATAGAATGTTTTCTAATTACGAAAAGCATATTGTAGATCAGGCCTTAAACATGTATATGATAATAATGTGTTTACAATGATTAATCGTACATGTGTAAATGCAAGAAAGTAATAATTCTTTTGCACACAAGGCTAATATATGAATACTTTATAAATATCTAGAAATTACAAACCAGCCATTCTGCTAAGACCGAATACATATGGAGTGTTCTAGAAAGCTACCCTTTCATTGACCATGTTCTATAGAACATTCTAAAAAAATTCTTATGGAAAATAATGTGACTAATAGATTTGAATAGAAAGCACTTATATTGACTAATCAGCTTGCAGTAAGCTCATGCGCTCATGCAGGTGTGTAAATTGTACTGTTTTTCAAAATAATATTATTTTGAATTATATATATACAGAGGGTGTACTAAAACCCACCGGATATCCTTTTAATTATAGATTCTTTTGAAAATTTCAATACAAAAATTCTAATAAAAAAATGTGGCTTAATGTTTAAATGATAAGCGATTATATTTTACGAATGATAGCGACATGACAAGTGGTAAATGTGTTCCTATAAATGTCGCCCTTTTTAGCATAGTAATAACCTTCGTGGTAACTAGCCGAATGTCTACGCAGGTCTGTCACCTTCGGCAGTTCAGTAGCGACTGACTTTCGTCAACTGTTTTGGCTAAGATTCTAGCGATTGCATTAGAACATCTGTTTGGATGGTGTTCTTCATTACACATAAGGATTTTCGTTTTAGAATGTTTTACAGAATTTGTCAGTGAAAAGGTGTGTGTTTGAGATTTCTGGAACACCTTTATATAAATAACATAAGTAATAGAAATGCCTTGTACATACAGTTTAGATTTTGGTGCTTAATAATACCCAGACAACCAAATTCAGAACAGATTTTGTCAAATACTCACTACAAATTTTGTGGGCAGGAAGACTGCAGATTGCATACAGGAACTGTGATATATTTGACACGTTGCCAGCATATCAGCAGAAATTCAACAAAATCTGCTCGCATAACTGGACCTACTCAGTTTCTGCCAACAATCTGTTGATAGCGTATGTTTTACAGATTCTAATGCCAAAACAAAAGCCAAATGCAGAACACAAATGGCTATGGTTTTGGCGTGGGTTTCTGATGAATCTGATGGCAATCTGCTAACATTTTACTAACTGGGTACTTTGCGTATACATTTTTTTCCCAAAAATCCCTTAATTTTGCGCCGAGAAATCTCGGTCTTAAAACAGTCTGAAACTAAAGTCAAAATACTTAGTTTACATAATTAAGTTGATAATGAAGTTAATAATAATATTAACTGTAAAGAATTTATTGCAGAAAATATTTTAACCAGAACTGACATTTCTCAGTACATAGTTTATTTATTGTGTTGGAAAAAAGATAAGTACGCAAAATATTATTGGGCACCAAGATCCAGCTCGACCACTGGTCGGTATTTCTTGTATTATTAATGATAACTATTTTACTATTCGATTAACACAAGTATAACTTCATAATTTAGTTGTCTATTCTGTGATAAACTAGTTATATTTGAAGAGAATCCTAAAGTCATCTTTTTTATCGACACATTCTAATATAGTTTTTACTCTTGTAAATCTTTTTATTGGCTTTTATGCACAAAATAATACCGGGATAAGTTGCGGATGGTAGAACATCTTTATACTTAAAACACTCAGTTCAGAAGTTTAATAAAAAAGAAATTGAGTACTTTGCGTATACATCTTTTTCCCAACATAAGCTTTGCACCGAGAAATCTCCCCAAGGAGAAATGAAAAGTCAAGATGACGTTAATTTGATGTCATATTGACCAAAATATGACATAAATTTGGTCAATATGATATCAAATTGACATCATCTTGACTTTTCATTTTCCTTGGGTCGGTCTTGGAACATAGTCTGAAGCTAAAGTTAAACTACATAGTTCACATAATTAAATTGGTAATGAACTTAATAAAAATATTAACTGTAAAAAATTTATTGCAGAAAATATTTTAGCACTTTAAATTTTCAATTTTTTATTCGTGAGCAATTTGAAATTGATTTTGTAAAATTGCAAAATTCTTCCGCGCGATTAAAGTACGCATAAAAGCAAAGTCAGGGGTTCACGACTTTATATAAAAAACGAAGAGACATTAAAAATATCACCATGTGAATCTGTTATCTAACATAACCGCAATTATAAAGTGATAATGCTCGGCAACTTATCCTAATATTATTTTATGCATAAAAGCCAAAAAGAATTATAAACGCAAACACTATATTTGACTACGCAGTAAAAAAGATGGCTGATAGATCCTCTTAAAGATATAAGACAACATTTTATTTGTCAGATTATTTAATATAAATCTCGAAAAAAAATATTTTACTTTACACAGGCTTGGTTTTTCATTTGCTGGTTAACTGTTAACTAGTATTTAGTCGATATTCTGTCTCTTTTTAGATAGCAATATAAAAAGATAGAGAGTCGACTAACCTCTGTTTAACAGTTAATCAGAAAATGAAAAACTGGGCTCTCTATAATGATCTCAGACGTTTAAGTACGATATCATGTACAATAATAAATGTATAATAATGAATGTATGAATTAAAAATAAATTAACTTTGTAGTATTAATTTTTTCACAATATGTTAATTATATTTAGATATTCGTTTTTAACTAATTTGTTATTAATTTTTATTAATCTTTTTAAATTGTTAAAAAAAACATTTTAAGATAAATAAAGGTGAAATGCTAAGAGAGAGAGAGAGAGAGAGAGAGAGCGCAGTACGGATATCGAGATGTAACCTAAAATATAACCGCACATCGCACGAAGTTTGATAATACATAGTCTGAGTTTGCTGTTTATTGCAAAAATGGGTGGACGTGCAGCACCACTTTGCAATAACACCTCGACAAAGGGATACGCATCAAAATAATCAAAATCAATCACGTTAACCTGTCGTTTGTAAAACTATAAAAGTGGATTAAAATTGTCAATTCAAAATTCAGCGGGAAAATGAATAAACATGGCGAACCAATCAGAAGCTGGATACCGCGTGTCCAGACTCTGACTAGCGGGTCTCTAGTCGGGAACAATCTTCTTGCGCCTGCGCTCTTGCGCCGCGCCTTACGCCCTCTACTTCAGCCAAACGCGCTGTCTATATATATATTATACGTCTATGGTGCCGTTGGCTTTTTATAAGGTGCGAGCACATGTGTGTTGGAGTAGGTGGATTATTGCAAGTTTGATTTAAACCTTGTCTTTGATATTTTACAAAATTTATTGCGATTACAAAAATTGAATTGCGTGAGTACTTGAGTATTTGTAACGAGACATTATTCATAAAAATTTTATAACTATAAAGTTACGTTTATCTTTTTTGTTCTCTAGCGCAGCAATCGATGGTTAGATTAGGTTAGGTTATCACATTGTGACAGAATACCATACCTGAAAGAGTTGAAAATAACATATTAGAAGATTGATACGTGAATAGCACGAAATCAGGTTGTTTTGGTTATTTGGTCTTCGGTACGACAAATGGTACTGCTGTCGCGCGAAGCCGTTATACAAAATGGTTAAGGGAACGAAAAAGGACCTGTCCGAATCTGTACAGCAGAGAAAGAAGAAACAGCTAAATCCGTTTGAGGTGCACATCAATAGAGACAAGCAGAAAGTATTGGGTCGGAAGAGCAAGAATGATCGTGGACTTCCGGGAGTTTCAAGAGCCAAGGCTATCAATAGGCGTAAGCAGACCCTACTTGCGGAATATAAATTGCAAAATAAAGACAATGTCTTCCTGGACAAACGTATTGGCGAGCGGAATTATGCTATGAGCACGGAAGATAAGGCGATAGCGCGATTTGCCACGGAACGCATGAAGGCGTACAAAAAGGAAAGCATCTTCAATTTGAATGATGAAATATTGACGCACAGAGGGCAGACTCTGGAAGAGATTGAGAAATTCGACGATCCTAGGAGCGACGACGAGTTTAGCGACAACGAGAATGCTGGCGGCAGGCTGGATAGAGATTTTGTAGAGGAGGCCCACTTTGGCGGTGGCACGTTGTCAAAGGCGGACTCTGCATTGTCCAGGAAGGATTTAATTGACCAGCTCATCGCAGAGTCGAAGAAGCGGAAGGCGGAGAAGCAGAAGATCCGCGAGCAGACGATAGATCTCACAGAGAAGCTTGATTCCGAATGGAGGGACCTCTTGCCTCTCATGTCCACTTCCAAGGAGTCTACGGAGGGTACTGATGAAGCGAGAGCTGACACCTACGACATTGCTGTACGGCAATTGAAGTTCGAGGCCAGAGGTAATCCATCGGAGAAGTTGAAGTCGGAGGAAGACATTGTTCAAGAAGAGAAGGAGAAATTGGAGAGGCTCGAAGCTGATAGATTGGCAAGAATGAAAGGATTCATAGGCGACACTAGTAATCGTTATAAGCATAAATCTGCGGATGACCTCGAGGATGATTTTGTAATGGAAACCATCGAAGATAATGACGCTGAGTCAGCAGCTACTGACGCCGATAACGTTAATAATGAAGAAAGTAGCGACGAAGTTGATGAGGATCTTGACGAGGATCTTGACGAGGATCTCGACGACGAGCGGAAAGAAAGTCAATCATTTCCAGCGTGTGCTGATGAGGAAATGATTGAAAACGCAAAAGCGAGGAAGGATGTTGATAAAGAGGAAACAATATGTTCAGAATCATCTAATGCCAATGAGGCAGATTTAAGTGACAAAGATTCTAAGATTGAAAATTTGCATGACGCAGAGTCTGAGAGCGAGGATGATCTCTTGGACTTAAAAATGTCCGGATCGTCTAGTGGGGACGAAGGCGAAACGCAAGTTGCAGTTGCGAGGGAAAGTAAGAAACGTGTTACATTTACCAATGATGCAACGGAAGATGCCAAACAGGCGAATCAGTCGGATAAGATTTGTCCCAAGTCAATTTTGAAACAGAGTAGCACACGTGCACAAGAACCGTCCGACGAAAGTGAAAAGCAGCGGATCAGAAGCGATCTCCTGATGCGAAAAGAGATCATGGAAAAGGCACGAAAAGAATTACCTTACACATACAACGCTCCGGAGAGCTTCGAGGAGCTGGAAGAATTGTTAGGGCAATATAGCGCGGACTATCAATCGGTGATTGTAGATCGTATTATAAAATGTAATCATTGGACATTAGATGGTAGAAACAGAGAAAAGATGTCAACTTTATTTGTATATTTACTACAATATATAAACAACTGTGCCTCTGCGGAGAGTGCTGATGATTTAGTTAAATGTTTCCAAATCTTCGATAGGTATGAATGATTTATATTTGTTAACTGTAGTACACATAGAGGAAAGTCCCCTACTATGAGATAGTATTCTAATACGTATGTGGGATTTCTGTTTAGTTAATAGGCATCGTCAGTTGATTCCATCATGAATGTATTATCTTCGAAGCGAAATCTAGTGGAAAATTCATTGTTAGATTGTGCAGTCGCTGCGAAAAAAGATTTGTGATTGAATTTGGATGTTGAAAGCCTGCTATCTCATATTAGAAATTTATCTCATAATAGAGAACTTTTTTCTATGTATTACACTTGTGTAATAGTGCTTATTATTTAATTTTATTTCAGATTATGTCCTTACCTTTATGATCTTGCACATATGAATCCAGAGAATGCTAAAACCTGCATAAAGGAGGTGATCAAGGAGAAACATGATGAATTTGAGAAAAATAAGACGAGATATCCCGATATGGATACAGTAAGACTTATATTTTCAATAAACGCATTTTTTTTAGCAGATATTACACGTTTGTATATACAAGAGCACAAAAGAAATCTCGGTGTTTAGAAGTTGTGTGTAGATTCCTAAATGGGATAGATTTAAAATTAGAGGTCTATAATATATTCCAATTCTAAATTTCAATACAGATGTGCATAATATTTATGTGATATGTAATAAGTAAGAAGAGAGGAAAAGAGGGGGAGAGATATATAATACATATAGGATATACGTATGTGTGTGAATGTATGTGTATGTATATATATATTTTTATTTTTCAGCTTATATTCTTCAAACTTGTATCGTTGTTGTTCCCAACATCCGACTTTAGGCATCCTATTGTTACTCCTTGTTTAGTATTCATGTCACAAATATTATTGAAAGCTCGTATCAGGAATTACCGGAGCGATCTCTCAAAAGGTCTTTTCATATGTACCCTTATTTTAGAAGTGAGTATATCTAATTTCATTTGTGTTTTGTTAATGTAAAATCGAGGGAGTACAAACTTTTCTAATCGTCGTTTTAAATTACAGTATACAACGCTAAGCAAGCGATTTGCACCGTCCGTAATTAACTTTTTACGAGGTGTTATTTACACAGCAACACCCGCAGATTTAACGAAAAAAATTAAAATCATTCCACCATTCAAGACTACGTGTAAAGTTCTAGTGATCAGTAAAACTGAAAACACAGTTGACACAAATGACACACATATGTTGGCAAGTGATTTAATTCACGAGGAATTGGATGATAAATTTAAAATAAGAGCTTTATTGACTGCACTCAGGCTGCTTACGGAATTTAAAAATCAGTGTCAAGAATTGGAAGCAGCATATTCAATATTGGAGCCTGTTTTTCAATTACTAAAAATAAACAAGTACAAACGATATCCGTCAAACGTAAGAGATCATGTAAAGGAACTGCGTAAAGGACTTAAAGAACTACGAAATAAGAAATTGGAATACATTATGCTTGAGAAGAAAAAGCCGAAACCTTTAAAAACATACGAGCCCAAAATAATGACCATGTAACTATTATATGTATATTTATTCCTTTCTTTAACTTACAATTTTATGACTATAAATATGTGTTGTATATAAAAATTAAAAACCTGTTTACATATAAATATATAGATATAATATATACAACTTTTTTCAAATTATAATTTATTTTATATAATATATATTTATGTTATTAAAATATTTGTTATTTATAGCATAAAATGATGTACGTTATTATATCAAATATTGTCTCTTTGCAGATATGACGGAAAACGGCATAAATCCGTGTCGAAGGAAAAAGCGGAGAGAGAAAAATTACTGCACAAATATAAGAGAGAATTTAAGGGCGCAATTCGTGAAATAAGAAGAGATCGTGACTTCTTAGCCAAAGTACAAATTGGGCAGCAAATTAAGAGTGACGCCGAACGCAAGCGTAAAGTGAATGAGATTTTCGGCGACGCTGCTATGCAGCAAAGCGAGCTCAAGAAACTAAAGAGAAGATAAGTTGAGAAGAAGTGCGATACAAAATTTTAAGCATTGTAAATATATTCTTTAGTATACAATATACATATATTGTAAATATATCTTTTGGTATACAATATATACATATGTATATTGTAAACATACATTAGTTTTAAAGTAGTTTTACTTCTCACCTTTTTTTAACGATAAATTTTTGATCATCTTGTGTTCGCATTTTCTCTTAGAGAACATCAATGATTTTTAAGTTAAAAGCGATTTAACTTGAAAAAAATTAGAAAGATTGCGAATTCAATTAGGGAATCAAACGGATTATAAAATTATTTTTCACATGAACAAAAGGATATTTCTTTATAACGTACCAACAATTTATAAAATATATTCATTATTTTCATATTAAATACGATTTACCTCGATGGAAATCTGACTTTAATATTTTACAAGGATATACATATTTAATATTTAAGGACATCGCATCAAATAATGTTTTTCAAAGTTTCACTGAAGAAAAGTCCAAAACTCTTATTGGGAGACAAAAGGAAAGGCGCTATGCTACATCGACTCGACAATAGATATTATTTACAGTTTAACAGAATAACGTACTACCCGTGCTATATTTGTATATGTAATAATTTCAATATTTAATTTGTTTTAAATTAATAATTGTGTTTACAACCGTATGACAATGCTTGTCTCTATAAATTATCACTTTGTAATAGAGACATTCTTCTGGTTGCATATAAGCTGTACGATTTTTTATTAAAAGATGATTTTAATGTTACAATGAGAGAGAGAGAGAGAGATGTGAGGTAAGTTTATTTATTTCGCGCATGCGCGCTCCGACGCCTAGCATCAAAGGCGCCGACGGAGAGTCACGCCACTGTACACACCGTGGTAAGACGGAGCCGCGGTAGACTCCGTCGCTGCAATCGCGACTGACGCGACTGGATCATCTGGGGCTCCAGAAGAGCCAAGATTCTCGCGGTGATTGTGACTGTGTGTGTGGCACTGTGGCGGTCGGTTTGCGGGCGGATTTTCTCATAGAACCCTTGAGATGGGTGTCGTTTAACCCCGTCCTTCGGTAAATCGGCGTCCGCTCCGTGTCTCCAGCGTGTCACGCGCGTGATCTCGCGTATAAGGAACTCCTCGATCTCGCTCTCGCCCTCTTTTGTCTCTCGTTGCTTCGTCGCACCGTAATCTAGGAGCCGAGCAAAATGCCTGTCTTCCACACCAAGACTATCGAGAGTATCCTCGAGCCGGTGGCTCAGCAGGTAATATTCAAGTGTCAGGACTCCACGAGGGAGTCGTCCACCACCGGGGGTTGTCTCGTCGAGAAATTCACTCGGCGATTAATTCGACTAATTGCCAAAGTTCCGTTTGTAAATTAAAAAAAAAAGTCGCGAACGAGAGGGTCAGACCGCGCTGCTTCTCGTCGGATCGTCGCGGCGCGGACCGACGTTCTCACCGCGTGTGACGTTTCGTGCCGCTTTTAATCAATCGACGCGTACCATCACGCCGACCGCCTTCAATACCGCTCCTTGTTTTGCTCGCCGCGAAAGTCGCGCTTGAGCGCCGGCGATGAAATTCGGCCGTTCTCTCCCTCGGGCGAGGCGGGCGGTTACATACGCGAGCGCGTCCGTGTTTTGACGCGGGTTGAATTTACAGCGCGCGTAACCCCGCGTTGTCTCGTCCAAAATGCTTTTTATAGAACTGTGACATCATAGCCTGCATATAGAACGGGGGGGCTGCATACATCCACATCTTTCTCGGGCGCGTGTCGCGCGCGCGGTTTCTAAAAACGAAACTCAATACTCCTGGGCGCCGAGGGAGAAAATCTTCCCTCTTGCAATTCCACCTGTCCAAATAAGGACATGTCGGTGGCACGTGTGCGGTGTCGCGCCGTCCCACGCCTGTATTCGTTCGCGCATATTAGAATATTAATGAGCCGACTTTCGTTTCGTACCTCAATGCGTCTCGTGAGTCAGGGTACGCGTGTATTTTTACATATAAATACAAGGCGAAACACGCGGCCAACGTACGTGTTATGTAATTTTTGCAGCGCCCAATTTGCCTCTCGCAAAACCACTTGACAACACTTTCGAGTTTATCGTCATTTTATTTGGATATAGATTATTATATGCCGTTGTATGTATATTATATATATTATATTATATATTATAACGAGAAAGTTTAATAAAAAATTTTTGACGTTTCTATTTGGTTATATATTATTATATGTATATTATAATATATATTATATTATATATATTATTATAACAAGAATATTAATAGAAAACTTTTGACGTTTTTTAGTACGAGACAAAGCGCACGTAAAGATTTTTTTACTCACGACATTTTCAACGTTGCTACACACAGAAAAATATTATTGTACAGTCAAGAAAAGTAATTACTCAGTTTATTTTATTCCGTTTAAGTAATAGTTTGCTCCAACAAAGAATATTTTCTTAACAATAGTTTTAAGATATACTTGTTACTAGTCTTAGAAAAGCTTGCCATCTTATACTCAAAGAAAGAATTTATTCTTCTTTGAAGAAAATTAGAAAACTTATGGAAGAATTCCGTATGCTTCTTTTAATAAAGTCAGAAGAAACAAAATTGTTTTGCTTCAAATAATTCTATGTATTCTTGTTTCAAGTACTAGACTTACTAAGAACCAGAATATGAGTAAATATCACACTTGCGACGACATTATGATAGATTTACGGATATATAAACTTATCAAATACTTAATGGAACAATTAATATTTACTTGCAGGTAGTATATATTTTTCTGTGTGTACCCATACAGCACCGAGCAATGTTGCAACGTTTCTGAAATGTTTCTGAAAGCTTCGGTGCTATATGGGTAGGAACCTCGTTGCCAAGATTATGGCACAGATATTTATTAAATTAAACTTTTGTTTGCTTGTCAGCAAAATCGCAAAAATATTTGCGGCAGAAGTGTTCGTAAAGTTGTCAACAATAACTCTGCCAAAATATTGCCAAATTCATACATTTTTGTCGCAACTGTTGCCACCAAGTTACCGTAAAGTTGCTGCCGCGGTTTGCGTGTCTCTTCTGCTTGCAATATTGCATCAAATGAGAACTCGCCGAGGGGTAAACCGCTGACGAAAATCAAGGCACACCAATGCCTACTAATGCCAAGTGGGCATTGCTTTATCTTATTTTATCTTGTTTTATCTCTTCAGATTCTTTGCAATGCCCCAGCAAGGCCAACACCCACTAATGCCCCAAAAACGCCTAGTAATGCCCGAAATTTGTACACCACAATGCCTACGGCGGTTTACACCTCGGAATTTACCTCGTTGGCAAACTTGCATACAACATTTTTTTAGCAAGTTATCAGCAAAATGCCGACTAAATGCTAACTGAGTATGAAGAACACTGTAGTTTTCTTAAATGGATATCTATGTTTTTGGTACATTCTCAGATAACAGTGTTTGCGCGCACATTTTGCTTTATGCATGCAAACTTATACGAGAGTTGCCCGAGTTTTGCTCGTAAGACACGTTTAGTCTGTGCACGCAAGTGGTTCGTGTATTATACGTATAATTTTACGTGCAAATGTCTAACAAGCCACGTACAAAAAGGGCTTAACAACGCAAGCAAAATCCTACCTCAGACGGTTGCGCGCAAAATGTTTTCTGGGTTTATCTAATAGGAGTCGATGGAAACTAAAATCATATTTAGTGAAACATTGCTACTATGCAGCGAGATAATAGGCATCTCAAGTTATTAAAGTAGCAAACTAGAGTGTAAGCTTTTTTGGGTTGGAATGTCGGAAAAAATAATCTAATTTTTCATGAAACATTCATTAACACATAAATTGCTCGTTATTTCTCATTGTTGACTGCAGCATTTCTGCTGTAATACTTTTAATTAAGAGCCACAGCGGTCTTGTGTTATCCGAGCAATTTGTGTGTTCTAATAAATTTTTATTTAAAAAATTGTTTGTTGTTCACCTTCTCTCTTTTTCTCTCTCTCGCTCCCCTTCCCTCTCTCCTACATTTCAACTGAAACTAAAAGATGCTTACTAAATATGATTTTAATTTATATTTATTCCTACTACAAAAAAAAATATATATGCAAAAGATATAAGTATCTATTTAAAAATGATGATAACATTCGTAATATAAAAAGTTTACGAGTAAAAGTTTTTTCACGTACGCTTTGTTGCAGACTAAAAACCGCAAACAAACTTCTTTCATTAAACTTTCTTGGGACTTCAACCGGTTGCGAGATATTTGTCCAGACATTTATGAATGGACACTGTGTAATTACACATCAGGTTTTTTTTATAGACACAAGTAGAGGAGAGTCCCCGTGTATGAGATACCGAATTCATCTTTTGTAATTGCCGGATATCTGTAGGCACGATTAAAAAATATAATAGCTTATTTTGAAGGGAATTTAATAAACCTTAAGATGCTGAAATGTTTAAAAAGGTTTAAAAACTCACCTCGATAGAACTTGACGACATCCAATTTCTTAAATCTTTTTTCATAATGACTACGCGCACGATTGAACAATGAATTTTTCACCAAATAGTTTTTACTCCAAGAGTAATAAGCTCATGGTGGAACCAACCGATGGCGCTTATTAGTTTAGCAGAAACCCCGCTACTTTATATTAGTAGCCTACCTCATAATGCGGGTCTCTCTTCTACAATCGTCATAGTATAACTAGTAGGTCCACTCTCTGTCGGCCCCTTTGATCTTTGCGGTCCCGATTACGTGGTATTCCGCCATGCATTCGGGCTGCCCCGATGGAAATATTTTGCTACGAAATCGTAGAGAAGTGAAATAATTTATTGAAGAATTACTGAATGTAACTCAAAATAAATCATGATTTTTCTTATAACGTACACTGCTGTGAAATATAAGAAAAGCAAGGTATACTATTGAAAGGTAATTAAAAAATTACGAAATATAATTTAGATATGAAATTTGAATTACTGAATTTAACTAAAAATTATATTACTTTTTAATGAAAATGATTTTTCACTGAAATATCGATGAAATGTTAATGAAGCAGGAGAGATTTTCGATCGACAGAGATTTTCAAAAATATTTTGTCAAAGTTTTCTTGTATTCTCAGTAAAATATTTCCATGGGGGTGCTCTCTTTTGGATAATTATGACTTTGGATAATTATCATCATAATCAAGAGTCAATTAAAGGCTAACACTCTTTTCTTATTTATATTATATAACCAAATTGAAACTGAATCAAAATTAAGGAAAGGTGACCAGCTATAAATATTTGTATAAATATGGGGTTGGTGCAGAACTATGCAGAGAACGTGCAGTTTTATTTACATGCGACTTTATATAATGTTATTTACGCAAATTAATAAATTTATGCCTTGTTGTCTCTACAATCCACGTGGATTAACACTCATTCTCAAAACTGTCTTAATAATTATTATGTTCTCTGTAGGTATCGAGACTTGTTATTTTACATGAAGAAGCTGAGGATGGAAATGCGATGCCAGATCTGGGAAGGCCTGTACAGGCCGTTAGCATGGCCGTGACTAATCTTGTGAAGGTGAGTGTTTGTACTGAAACTGCTGAAACTGCATAAATAATTTAATACTAGAAATATCATTGACTGGGCTACATTTTACTTATGTTAGTAATTTTATATAATAAGTTTTATATACATATATGTCTGTGTATATTTTTTATTTACTTATTCCATTTTTTTTCATTTTATTTATAATCCCAGTAAGTAAACTGTCTGCAAACTGGCAACAGATTTTCTCAGATATTGCAATAGATCTGGTATATTTGGTCCGATTTGGATTAAACCCACACTTTGTTGGCAGTTGGTCAGAGACAGAATCCGCCAGATCATTTCATAAACATTTAAATGATAGATAATAATTCATTCGCTTCAACTTACAGCCAAGAAGTGGGATTTGGTTTGTAATTCAGAAACTTAATATACAATTCATCTTTTCCTCCCTTCTTCTCTTTTATACATTCTTACATAAATTCTATACGGGGTGGCCCATTTTAAGTGATGCATTGATTTTTCTCGAAAACTAAGGATTGTATCAAAAACGTTTCAAACAAAAGTTGTTTTATTCGAAGGGGAACATAAGATGGTATCATTGGTTTGACCTTGGGTGAACGTGCCAAGGTTCATATAAAGGTCAACTTTGTTTTTTTTTCAATGGAACCCCCTATTTTTCATTAACATTCTTGTAGCTTATCTCGAGAGCTTTCCAAAACACTATAATAAAGTATTTTTTCATTGAGTATTTTTCGAGTTATAAGGCTTGAAAGATCGGTGGTTCATCCAGCCAGTGAAGGCAACATCAGTGGTTGGCTCAACCGATTTTTTAAGCCTTATAACTCGAAAAGTACTTAATGTAATGCTATTACAATCTGTTGTATTTCCGCTGACGGATTCTATCGCAATCCAAAGTCTGTAGCAGGCATTTTTTTTTAATTTATCCTCGATAGACTCGAGTATTCGGACTACATATGTCTTACATCTATATTATAATTTGCAGGTCGGGAAAGAAACGATAAACTCATCCGACGACGCTTTACTTAAGCAAGACATGCCAGCGGCGTTGCAGCGCGTTGAAGGTGCTTCCCGTCTTCTGGAGGAAGCATCGGCCATGTTGAAGGAAGATCCGTATTCTGGACCTGCTAGGTGGAATTTTATGAAACTTGTATATGAGGATACCATGTAAAATTCTCAAATATCAGTTTGCAACAGTTTATTGTTTTATTTTATAGAAAAAAGCTTATAGAGGGCTCGCGTGGTATCTTGCAAGGCACCAGTTCGTTACTGTTGTGTTTCGATGAAAGCGAAGTGCGAAAGATCATACGTGAATGCAAACGTGTACTGGATTATTTGGCTGTTACGGAGGTCATCGAGACGATGGAGGACCTGGTGCATTTTCTTAAGAATTTAAGCCCGTGCCTTAGCAAAGTGTCGAGGGAGGTGAGCGCTCGTGAAAAGGAGTTGACGCATCAAGTACATCGGGAGATATTGGTGCGCTGCTTGGAACAAGTGAGTGTTGGAGGGTTATATTTAGATACTTATTATCCAAATGAAATCTTTACGGTCTATTTCTGAAGGATACCAAAATTGGAATATTATTAAATTGATTATCAATTTAATTAGGCATTCCATTTTGACTTTAGCTTAAGATTGCGTTTCAAGACCGAAAGTTATCGACGCGTAGTTTGCTGCGATAAAAAAAAGATATATACGCAAAAATATTATTGAAATAAGCATTAAGATCCAGCCTGACTAAAGCGCATGAGGCGTATTATTATATTTATTACCCATTTTTAGATAAAGAATGTATAAGATAAATATATTGTAGTTTGATGCTGCTAGAGTGTAAAATATCAAGCGTCCGTCCAACGACTCGAGATACTAATAATTAATGTGCCCGCAGGTAAAGACACTCGCTCCAATTCTGATCTGCTCCATGAAGATCTTCATCCATATTATTTCGCAAGGTGGGAAAGGCGCGGACGAGGCGGCAGAAAATCGCAACTACTTGTCCGGTAGAATGTCCGACGAGTTGAATGAAATTATTCGGGTGCTGCAATTGACAACGTACGACGAGGAGGAGTGGGACGCCGATCAATTGACTGTAAGTCACTTTGCACCTCGTTCGACGCGGTTGCGACTCAAATAACATAAACGTATTATATTTTATTACGCCAGGTACTGAAGAAGGCTCAGAGCGCCATAGAGTCCAGGATACGAGCGGCTTACGACTGGCTGGATGACGGACTGGCTCTGAGGGGTGGCGTAGGTGAGAAGAGTCTTCGTCAGATCATAGAACAGGCGTTGCGCTTAGCGGAACGTTATCTGCCTCCGTCGCAGGCAGAGCCCATATCTAAACTGGCCTCGCAGATAGTCACCATGACTGACGCTCTTTGCGAATTGCGCCAAAACGAAAAAGGTAACTTTTTATATACAATTGCACGTCGATCCCTTTTTTTGTACAATACGTCACGTATGCGTTCAGTACGAATAAGACTCGATTTAAGCACCACTGAGGATGATCTCAAGGTAGATTGAAACGTTTGGTTTAATTATATTGACTCGAATTATATTTATATTACATAAATGTAACAAATATTGAATTTTTCATGTATTGACTTTGATGATGTAGTTACATTACTAAATTATTAGGCTGTACAGCCTTTACTTGAGCATATTATATAAAATTGAATATCGTGAGTGTCTTGATATCTATTTACTGTAATCTTAGACTTGATTAAGTTTAAATGATCGTACGTATGTGTCCACAAAGGCACTACGCCCCAAGCGGAAGCCTTAGCACGCGGTATTAAAGAGAAGCTAAACGAGCTCCGCGGCTTGGTGGCCTCCGCTTTGGTAGCAGCGGATAAATCGGGGACCGCACAAACGGCGCACACGGTGGCAGGTCGATTGGAACAGGCGAATAAATGGCTTCTGAATCCGCAGCACGATGATAAGGGACTCGGTAAAAGGGCTATAGCTTTAATAATACACGAGGGAAAAAAGGTACGATGTAATCATCTCCCACTTGTATGTAACAAGCATTTCAGCCATGTTAAGTATTTACTGCGTACATGATGTAAATGCAGTAACACTGCATTTATTATTATTGTTGATTCTTTATATGATACCTCAAATCGGTCGTATTCACTCTATAATGCTTAATATCTTCAATGCTGCGCATAGAAAGAATGAGCAACCTATAGCAAATGTGAGTCCGTAAATACATTTCGTTATTCTTCTCAAGATACAATATTTATGATCGATGTTATCGCCGAGAGCTATACGGGGTGTTTCGAGCATCGCGGATAATTAAATTCTAACAGCGCGTCTCCAATTTTCAATTTATAAATTCAGATGAGATTGATTTCAAGAAAAATTTTTAAGTGCTCTCGCGTACGAAAAGTCTCGTAATAAATTTCAAGTAAAACTTAGTACTTGCTGGGCTTCAAATTCAAGGTTTACAATTTTTATCTCAAGCTTAGCTTAAATATATTTAAAATCTTATAAAAATAAATTCTTTAATTTATAAATTTAGACGAGATTGATTTCAACAAAATTTTTTAAGTACTCTCGCGTACGAAAAGTCTACTAATAAATGTCAAGTAAAACTTACTTGCTGGGTTTCAAGTTCAAATTTTACAATTTTTATTTCAAGCTTAGCTCAAACACACTTAAAATCTTGCAAAAATTAATTATGTTTATATACATATTTTTTTTAATACACGTGTACCAACGATAACTATGTATGTCAATTCTAAATTATCTCAGAGTCTTTTATCGAGAGAAAATCTGCGATGCCCGCAGCGCTCCACGTCAATTTTCCTCGAAAGTTTCGTGTCTTTTGTCATCACAGCGACAATTTTATGTTCGGGAAACAGGTGGCCGAGGGCTTACCGGGTATACACAAGGCGGAGATCTTACAGTTGTGCGATGAAGTGGACAACCTGTCTCATCAGCTCGCCGACCTCTGCGCCCATGGCCAGGGCAACACCCCGCGCGCTCAGGAAATCGCGCGGCAGCTGTCTCACAAGCTCTACGAATTGAAGAACAGGATACAGCAGGCCGTTGTGTCTCGTGTCGTCGAGGACTTTATTGACATCACTACGCCCTTGAAACAATTCACGGATGCGGTTTTAACTCCCGCGGGCACACCAGGACGCGATCAGAACTTTAATGATAAAACATGCGCGTTGCAGACGTTCTCGAGCAGAGCGGCAAAGACCGCGAGGATGGTCGCGGCTGGCGGTACGTAATACCGCACATTTGACATACGTATCGTATTAAAAAATTCACAATTACCTTTGACTCTTCCGAAGAAAAAGATTCAGAGTTACTCGGGAATAATATGAGACAATCCTACTTGTTTTTTGTTTGTTACGTGAATGTTTTTTTATCATATCCCCCAATCTTATGTACGCTCATAAATTGTCCGTAATATCTATTATTTAAGACAGTCCTTTTTTTCTGGAAAAAAAAACATATTCCTCTACTTTCGTTCTTTTCTTCTTTCTGAAAGATTAAATTTGCAGGAAGCGGAGGAAACAAGAAGCTAGCCGAGGCCCTGACCACTAGTGCCTCGCAGGTGGAATCGTTGACGCCGCAGCTGGTTAACGCCGGACGGATTCGCATGACTTATCCGGACAGTAAGGCCGCGGACGAACATTTCGAAAATTTGCGGCAGCAATACGCGGAAACTATGCAACGGGCGCGGGCGTTGTGCGATGAGGCGACCAACAGCGGCGATTTCATCCGTACGTCCGAGGAGCAGATGCAGAAGCACACGTTCCTCTGCGAGGACGCGATCGCCAAGGCCCTGCCGCAGAAGATGGTCGATAACACGGCGGCTATCGCGCGCCTTGCGAATCGAGTTATACTCGTAGCGAAGCAGGAGAGCGACAACAGCGAGGATCCCGCCTTTATACAAAGAGTAAATCATGCCACCGATGTTCTTCAAAGCAGTACGTACCATTTACATTAATACTTAACAATTCTTCTCGTGATTTTAATATATGTATATGTTGCGCCTAAATACATTGAAATCACTTACATTCACAGCACATTGCGGACGGTATCGATATTTTTTCAATGAAACCATGTTTCTCTTATTGAAAATGTATCTTTTTTCATAATTTGTCTCTCCCTCTCTTCAAGTTATTGAAAAGTTGTGTTGGATACTTTTTATAAATTTTTGAGAGTGAGTGCGAGAGGAAGGCAGGAGCAGAGAAAGAAGAAAGTATAATTATGTAAGACAAATATGGTTTTATTTAAAAAAAAATTCATAAAATTAAAAAATTTTTTAATTTCAAAAAGTTACATGCATTGTACTTTCTTCTTAAAACTGTAGAATTGACTTTTATTTTGAACTATAACTGTTTATCGAAAAGTGATTCAAGTAAACTTATAAATATAAAACTTGAAGAGACTGTTTTTGTAATTTTTCTGTAATTTATCGTTATGTATATATCTAGGCGTCGCTCCAATGGTCCAAGATGCAAAACTGGTGGCAATGAACATTCATGATAACACTGCGATATCGCGCTGGAGAGAAAATAATCGCGCGGTGTGTATTTTTTGTGTTACAAGTATACTTAAAAAAAATTTACATATAGAACGTGTATATTTTATTGCGGTGTGTTTTTAGTTGTTAGCCAATGTTGGACAAGTTCGTAAAGCCATTGTAGTTCAGCCGGATTTGGTGCCGCCTCTGGAAATGTCGCAATTACATATTAATGACGGTAAGTTTATTTTTTGGATATGTTACATATACGAAATATTTCTAAGAAGTAATTGACAAAATAAGCCGTTTTTAAAACAAGTCGAAATAAAGTTGATTTGGTAATCATTTTTAATAATTAATTGGCATATAATTTTTATAGGAAAAAGAGTTAGTTTACAAAGATAATAATTATTTGTTAAATTTATTCTTAGTAATTTCTTATATAGAATTATAGCATTACATGATTATTGAATTCTATAATTTGTAAATATGACAAGATAGGAAATAAATTATGAAGCATTTTCTTATTCTAAAAATAATTTTTTATCTTTTTTACATTATTATGTGTCAAGCATGGGACTAAATTAATAAATATAAATACGAATATAGTCATTAGATTGCATAGAATTCTATTAATAATATTAGCTACCAAATTCAATATTTAATCTTTACTTGCTAAGTCAAATCACGTGTATTGTTTTGATATATTACTTTTTAAAATAATAATATTAATTTTTATAGATAGTCTAAAAATAAATTTTTTAAATAGAAAACATGTAATATTTAGACGAGAGTATAAGATATCACATTGCAATGTCGGTGTAATAGTAACGAAATAAGTTTGCTGAATATATCTTTTACAGATCAATTTCCAATCCGATATAATTATTCCAAAACTAAAGGTATCTGTTTTGATGACTTGATTTATGCATGATTGTGTGCAATATAATTTTACATATACATTTTATTTTCGAATCTATATTTAAAAAAATGATAAAGACTGAATTACACATATATACATATACAGGGTGTTTAAAAAAGATGGAGAGCCCTGAATAACTCCGAAAATATGCAAGATAGAAAAACATGTTTCAGACAAGAGCTTTTGTTTGAGACATTTTTCTTTGCTGGACTAGTTTTTGAGATATTTTACTGTCCAAGTTAAAATGGGACACCCTGTATATGTATGTATGTAATTTAACATAGTATATGGTAAACAAATGTATGTACATGTGCTTATAACGTTTGTGTGTATGCGCGCGCGCATAAGCACACAAACACACATGCACACACATTTGCTGTGTAACACTTCACAGTACATTCCATAAAATTGCATTAACATTATTGCATCAGTATTTTCTCGCACTCATCTTTATCATACGTAAAATGCAGATCAGAGTAATAATGTTTGAAAATTTAGATTTATTGCTCATTAGATTGTAATATTAACTATATTTACTCCGGTTAGTAGAAAACCCCGATATTTTGCATCAAGAATTGGCTTCTGACAACGAGTTAGACAAATCAATTCATGATGGAGGTAATTGATAACATTTCCATGAATAATTATTGTTTTTTTTATGTTTTAATGTTTCCTTTCTCCGATATGAAGCATGCGATGAATTGAAGATAAAGCTCATGTTTTTACACACACACACACACGCGCACACAAATAGAACGTTATGAATATGATTATATGAAATAGGCAGAAAAAAATAGAAAGAAATAAAGATGTAATGTATTATTACTTTTAAAATAAGTAATTACTTATGTTACTTTTATTATGCATTTGCATAAGTTTAAGATATATTTGAGATGAACTTCTATCCTATATTTAATAAATTAAACTGCATTTTGCTCCTAATCATACAATTTTCACAATGTTTCACGGCGATTTGTTTATAATTTCATGGATAATATTAACGTTTTCATTAATTTATAGTTTCTTTCATCATCATATACTTGGACATTATATAATAATTATGACATATAGAAAAATGATTTAACGATAGTCCATTGAGATGTGTTGAAATAATTATTTAGTTTTACATTCAAAATCAGCATGATACTAACATATTAATATTGGATTGATTCATAAGTATATTCTATTATAGAATATTATTGACAATGAATTTCTTTTCTCTTCTAAGAAACTAATATTTTACCCACAATAGCTAATTATTTTAACTGCTTCGAGCAGTTGAGAGGATATCATTTAAGAATCAGTACTAGTATTATTATAAGATTTTTATATATAAAAATTCAGTTTGTTAGGTAAAATGAGGCTTATTTATGAATGAATCTAATATATGATTACGTGTAGAAATGTATGTAGAAATATTTTCTACAAGATTTGTCTTATATTTCAATGTGGTGCGTTTTTGCTTTTAATGCTACATGGATTGCTAGGTTATTACGATTATCACATCGATGGTAATTATTTAAACATCTTTGCATTCTTATAATAGCAATACAATTCTATTTATCACTCTTCCACTTTTTTCTTTTTGTTAATAACATATGCTGTGTGAGGAATCTGTGAAGAAACTGTTTCATTAAGTAACAAATAATAATATTCCTTTTAAACATTAAAATAGTAAGCTTAATGTCAACCCATCTGGCGAATTTTATTAAATTCGTTACAACTTTCGACCTTACTTCAGGTCCTTTTCAAGTAACAATACTGCAAATCAACAAAATCAGAGATTAAAATTATTAATTAGTCATCTAGTAAAAGAGGAAAAGAATAAATTAACGAACTAAATAAGAAAACATTATAATAATAAGAAAAACTCGTAGATAAGCGAGTCATAATTATCCGTGAGATAGAGTCAAAAGATAAAAATAAATAGATTTGATTATACGATTCTACGTTACATTTAAATTTTCAGGATTAGTTTGTTAATTAATGGTGTTATTAGCTTTTTGATAAAAAACATTTCAGCGATTTCTTCGTTTCTTCGTAGACGCTCACTACTATGTAAAATTGTTGGTGCCGACCAATTAATCTCAACTTACTTTTAAACGTTGCAAATCTCTCGTATCTACAATAGTTTATCTATTTGTTTTATACAGTATTTGCATTTGTTTGTAAGCTCTCTGTAATGATAAAGAGTTTTGCACCAAACCTTTATTATGACTATTTGTAACAGACCGTTTTAGATTTTCATATTTTGAAATTTTTTCTACACAAGGAAAGGAATCGGTATTACAAAATTGTATAACATTATTTAAATGATATGTTTATTTACTGTGCATAGAAGTAGCACCTCCTCGTCCACCTTTACCAGGAAGTAATATCGCACCTCCGAGACCTCCTCCTCCTGAAACGGACGACGAAGAAGAAATGTTTATGCATGCTCCTCAACCCAATCAACCAATAATGGTAAGAGGAATGTTCGATTATTGTACATATTTGTTTGTCTGAAAATTACATAATAAAATTGTGTATGTGAAGTTACATTGTGAGATTTGTTATATAGATGGCTGCCCACGGTTTACATCAAGAAGTACGGCAATGGTCCAGTAAGGACAATGAAATTATTGCCGCGGCGAAGAAAATGGCTATCTTAATGGGTAGACTATCGGGCTTAGTTAGAGGCGAGGGTGGTAATAAACGGGATCTTATCGCATGCGCTAAAGCTATCGCGGAAGCTTCCCAGGAAGTAACTCGTCTTGCAAAGGAGCTGGCGAGAGAGTGTACTGATAAACGCATTCGAACGGTTTGTTATTGCTGATTACATTGATATTTTTCATTGAAATAACATTATTTATTACAATTTACACGTACTTTCTGTGCAATTGTGTAATTGTAATCAATTTTTAGAATCTACTTCAAGTTTGCGAGCGTATACCTACCATTGGAACACAATTGAAGATACTGTCTACAGTCAAGGCTACTATGCTTGGAGCACAAGGTATCGTTTGCATTTTCTTTTGCATATATTTACATATTGACTATATTCAATAACAGATCATGATATCGCCAGTCTAATTAACTGTTAAGGAATATTCATTAGTGACCCTAGGATGATGTAATCTCTATATGAAACATTGCTTAATTGAAAGAGAAATCATGTAATTAACAAAGAAATTAAATTGTTTGTATATAGAGACACTTCCGACCTGGGAAGAGCTGATGCTTTATGGTAAAAAAGTTGTAAACTTGCTTGATGTTATCTTTATTTCTCTCTCTTTCGATGTTGTTTCTTTCGTTCAATTTAAAGACATGATTTTTATGCAATATACACAGCATTTGAGACACAGCATGCATCCTCTACTTCTTTTTCGGAAATGGAATACAAGAAAGTGATATACTATCATCCGATGTTGAATATATGATCTTTCATATTATGTATGTAATAGTAGATTACATATATAATATCGGCAAATTCTGTTCTAATACAGTTCATTAATTTAGCGATCTATGAGAGAAGGCTAATATGGTTTTGGTGTTTTAATTTACATTTTAAATGGTATGCCGTTGGTATGCGTCTGCTCATCGTGGTGTAGATGAATTGATTGGCTGCAGTAAGTGAATCATAAAATTTGTAGCAAATTTTTAGGTAGGAAATTTCTTCGATAGCAATTCCATAGAAAATATAGCAGACCATATTTTCTATATGTATAGTACAATTGTAGCCATTTAAACCATCTCTCGTGGTCAATAATAAAAAAACTATTTTAAAGAAAAAAGTTAAATGGTGTAACAATGTACGACTTTCTGTGATATATTTTCGTTAAAATAACATGTACCCGCAATGTAAATCGTTGCACATTGGAAGTGCATTTTCGTGAAAAACAATAACATTATAGACATTATATATGTATAAGTTTGATTTCATAACGCTATTCAACTTGTTTCTCTATCAGGTTTTCCTTTATCGTCAACCATAAGAGAGATATTTCTTGTTTAAATTTCTAAAATCATCCTGTATAGTACAACACAGTTTATGATTTATCATTCGTATGTACTATAGTAAACAGACGAATGCATTAAAAATTTAAGCGATTCATATTATTTTCACGAAAGCTTTCTTTAAGTAATCATCTCATTCTCACCCTCTATTTCGAAACAGTGATCGACATCGACGACCTTGTCTATGCATGTATTTGTACGTAATTACCATAGCTCGCATGTTTAGCTTACGATTTTATAAAAGTTCTCGGTTTGAAAAATAAAATTTTTCAAAATACAGTAATTTCGAAAAAACGGAATCACGTTTTTTTTTTAGTAGAATTATCTATACATTAAATTTATATTCTAGATATTTATATATTACTTTAAGAGATAATTGATTATATGCTGCATGTAAATCGTACTTTATATTACTATTATAATTTATTTAATTATATTTTACTTGCACTTTAGCACTTATAAACTTAAAACAATATTCGTCTATTCAGCTCTATTATGTAGTGTAGAATGACGTTACGTTTGTATTGTTGCATATTATCATTTCATCCATTTTTTACTTGACATGATGCCATTTGATACTTTAGATAATTTAGATAAAACATTATTATCGATCCTGTATTATAAAAATATAATTTTATAATCAAGTGATTTTGTGGCAGAGTATAACAGTTTTAGAAGTCCATGAACGAAATATATGTAAATCTAGACGTATTGAAAAGTTATTTTTCCAACTTAATCTGATAGACTTTTTTGTAATGTAAACACAGGTACGGAGGAAGATCAAGAAGCGACAGACATGCTTGTCGGAAATGCCCAGAATCTAATGCAAAGCGTGAAAGAAACGGTACGTGCAGCGGAATGCGCCAGTATAAAGATTCGTACAGCTTCTGGTATGAAGTTGCGCTGGGTACGTCGTCAGCCGTGGTATCAATACTAAGTAATGCAAGACTAATACAGTTTTCAAGAGAAGAACACGCAAGATCTTGCTTAGTGTTTACATATACAGCACATATATATTTATATATATGTGTGTGTGTGTGTGTGTATATTCATAATCGCCAGACAACATCGAAAACTAGAAGCTTTAACTAAAAATTTTGGTACTTCTCACAAGTTAAATTTACTTCAATACAATTTTGGGCAGGGCGGTGGCCGATTTGACATGAGATGACCCATATATATTGTATGTATATGTATGTGCTGCATATACAATATTAGCAGAAATTTTTTCATATAATTTTTATGTATTAGGAATAAATCAATGATATATATCTCTGTGTTGCAAGTACTAATTATGTGCTACATATTACATTTAATAGATTTTTAAATTAATTTATTTCTGTATCTTACTCTTCTCGCATGATCACTTACGAGCTTTTATGGAAATGTTTCAAAAGGAAATAACATTCACGTACACATGCAGATTCTCTAAAACGCACAATCTTCTGTAGATAATTAAGCAGTAATAATGTTTATTTTTCATTATTACAATTTTATAACACTTGATCGATTTTTCTATGACATATAATGAAACAACCGAACGTGTAACAAAGTTTTTAATTTTATTATCACGAATCTAATCGCATAAGTTGAAAACTAATCATTGATCTCTTAGTTAGCTATGTTAGATGAAAGATTTTTAGCATATTACATTAAAAAGACTAATAATTTAATAACAGTAATATTATATAATATATAGATAGAGAAAACTACTATATATATATACATATATAGTAGTTGTAATATGATAGCAATAGTATATTTTACACTCAGACACACAGACAGATAGACATACATATATTTCTGCCTTAATTTTTTTTCTAGTTGTATTAAAATATTTACTGTCCAAACAAATGTTAATGAAAACATTTTTGATAAAATTAAGCATAATTATATTTGTAAAAGCCATATATTTATAACATTTTTATCTTTTTTGTATATGTACAATAATATCATATGGACTAAAATGTCATATTTTTACAAATTAAGTATGAATATAATTATATAATTGCTATACATTAAATAGTCATATGTATATAGGCATACACACCAATTAAAAATATATGTACATGGTAGAATTATCTAAGTTTATAAAACTGAATCATTTTTAGTATTTATGAGATACAAACACATTTAAAGAACAATTTAAATTTATAAAATTTAACTGTATTAAATTTAAAAACGTAGAGTGTCAAATCACACACATTTTGTGTATGTTGGTGTATTAAAAATAATACTATATATAATTTATTATTTATTATATGTAATTATTGTTTCTTATCGTTATATTCTAATTGAAAAAGGGAATTTTGACAAAGCGGTTGCGCTTTCAAAATCAGCAAATAATAAACTTAGATATCTGCCACTATAAATTGTACATATGAATACAATAAAAATATCTATTTTTATATAAGTTATATGGTAATAATACTATGAATCACATTTTTGGTTTTTACGTTCCCTTATTTTTTTAATGGTGCTAACATGTGCAATATGATTCAATTAATACTGCTATCTAATGGAAAGTTCTAATTATATGGCAATAATTAGTTCTTAGTATATGTTATATGTGTGTATACGTATACATGTATATGTAGCTTGTATGTATGTATATACACACACACATAGATACGTACATATACAACAGAATGTAAATCAATTCTAAAAATGGATGACAGGGATTGTTACGATACGTATTAATTTTTAGTGATAAATGTATTTTGAAATATTGTACTTTTATGTAACTATATGAGTAAATAAAAGTCCAACTTTTGTCGTCGTAACTTAACTTTTATTTATAATTCATGTGAAAGACAGATAAAATATAATATATAGTACCTGTACATTATTGAAGACGAGTTCAAGAATTTCAATTCATAAGACGAGTATTATGAATGGAAATTTCTTTGGATCTTATTTTACATATTAATTGATATTATATGTCACGGTACTTGAGATTCGAGTGACTCCTTTTTAACAGAATTTTGCTGTCCAGGCATCGTCATACTTGGCATTTTATTTTTTGGCATCTTTCCAGGCCTTAGATACGGATTATCTATAACATCCTGCTGAGTAGTGGTTTCACCATTTTGCTCCATATTTTCATTTTGCGTTTGATTACCTGCAAGTAGAAATTTATGTCAAGTTCTTAACTGAATTGTATACGACGTTTAAATGTTTCTTTACAACATACAAACAACTTACCTTCCTCCGTTTCTTCGCTTTGTTGCTCCTTCTTTTTCTTCACCGGATTTGTGTCAAACTGAAAGTCTGGATCTGGCTCGAATATCTGGTCTTGTGGCAGAAGAGCAGATATGTAACTCGGAAATTGTGGTTTGCAAGATATCACTGAAAGCAAAACAGATACGCGGTGAGATTTTTCTTGTGTCGCCTCATTGAAATGTTCAATAAATCAATGCAAGCGACAGTTTTCTCACAAGGGAACATGCTGTTATCTTCTGTGAGGAATAAGCTATGCGTTTCTCCTGTTTTGGCAATAAATCTCGTTAAAGCTCTCTCGATGTCTCGTTTCTGCGTTGCTACCTTTTCTCTGATTGCCTCGTATTCTGTTACTGGTTGTTTATGCGTCTGCAATATTTCCACTGTTAGTTTCACATATGTTACTCAATATGTTTTATTACATGTAAAAAATAAAGTGTACAAATTTGTATGTACATACACATACAGTGTAATAGTAACTTGTAAATATTTACCGGAGTTCTGATATACGCGTGTGGGTCTGGAAAAGATGGTAAGTAGCTCGGAATGTGCGACGGATGGCCCTGCTTGACGCCAGCTTGCAAAATATTCAATTGCTTTGCCTGCGTCTGTTGTTGGAGCGCCGGCAAGATTGTCTTATTTGATCGCTTTGCATAGGTATCTATATTGTCCACTTTGATGCCCATGTTAATCAATGCCAGTATCACATCAGCTATAAGAGGTTCCGTTCTCCCCGAAAGTTCACAATAATTTCTCCCCGAGGCTCCGATCTCTATAATAACTGCAGTCCGTCCATGAGAAGAAAACGGTCAGTTTATAATATTAAATTTGAACTTGATCAAATCATTTCTTGCTATTTATTTTTTGTAAAAAAATACAAATTAGCATTAAAAATCAAGAGTTTATATAGTTACAAAATTGCATATCAGGTAATATGTAATATGTAGCTAAATGTATAAATAGTTACTACATGTAATAACAAATATATATATATATATATTATATATATAAGTAAAGTTTATATTTGAGGTTAGTTGAGTGGAAGTCTAAATTTGAGTCTTACATGACTGTAGCATTTCGGTAAGTGTTCCTAATACTTGTTTTTCACACGTTTCATAACCACATTCTACTAAAATGCTGGAAACTACTTGACTCAATATTCTTCTTCTAGTATTTACTGTTTGTGTATCCATCTTCCTTGCGTATTCTTCTTCTTCTTCTTCTTCGACTTAGAACAGTTAGAACATATAGATGTGGAAGGGGAATTGGAGTACCGATCGTGGGTCTGTTCTTTATTAGCCACGTTCAGGCCTTCACACATAAAATTCCGTAAGGACGTAAAACGTAAGCATAAGAAAATCGACCAATCACAGTCGAGAACGTAAGGCAATGACGCATATATATTCGTTATTGACACTTTTCAGACAATTTTCTTCAATTTATTTAACGTATGTACATCTGAAAGTATATATTTACTTTCGCTTGTCAATTATATAAACAATCAAAACGTGTTAAATTTACTAGCCGTAACAATTATATAGAACTATTATACGCACTTTTCTAGAATTTACTCATGCCTCCAAATTATCATTTTATTCGGGTTATTGGTAGATCGAAAGTTGTAATTTATGAATTTTAATGTATAATAGAGCCGCATTCGAAAAAACAATTTTTTTAAATAAACATGTGGAAAACTTTTACAAGGGTGATTGAATGTAATTGGTATAGCTTCAGTTAAAAATTTTTTTATAACATTTTTTTCTGAAATAAAATTTTGAAAGTGCTCTCTAAAAATTGCATCCAACGAACATATGTAAAAAATGAAATTATCATGAGGCATGTTTAAATTTACAAAAATTGAAGTATTATTCTGATATACTTTAAAAAACGAAAAAATTGTAGCATCGTGAAATTCCACGTCATCAATAACATAATTTTCGCAAATTGAACAAGAATGTTTTTTTAAACACTTATTCATTAGAAATCCGCATACATATCTAATAGAATTTTTTTCTAGTAGATCAAGCTTCTGATAATCTACATCGTCCATTGTAAACTCTTGAAAAAAACTGCTTTCTTTTTCTTCTTCAATTTCGTCTATTTCATCGCGATTCAATGCACTTAAGTATAACAAGATATTGTCTAAATCATCCTCGCAGTTTTCGTTCCCGGTATTTAAG
>NW_011967212.1:27931-49588 GCF_000949405.1 Vollenhovia emeryi | reverse complement strand
CCACTATCATGAAAACCAATAACTTCATCAGCCTTTGTATTATAATATAAATGACATTTTAATGATATTTCATCAAAGCATATCACACAAATTTTTTCAGACTCTTGCATAGTAGTAAATTTAACGGCTAATAAATTTAATACGTTTTGGTTTAAACCACTCGTAATAGAAATATTAGTTGTCATTCTATTGAGAGTCTTTCTGGCTGGCAAATAAAATATTGATGACAACATCCTGTACGTTCTTGGCCCTTTAAAATATAAATTCAAGCACAATTGTTTAAGTTGTAGAGAATACCTCCGACCTTGGTATTTTTTCTTGCCAGATAATACTTGCTCTCTTACGAACAATGCTATTAGAGGTGACATAAATTTTTCACAGGCATTCAGAAATTGATCTTCAGTTACATCTTCAATTCTTTTGATTATTCCACGCAGAGTGACAATCTCTTTTTCTAGGTTTTTTATTTTTTGTTGTAGCTTTAATTTTCTCGGAGAATGAGCAGATAAAGACTGCGGAGTTTGAGTAACTTTATAAATACTTTGACTGTGTGGCAGTTGGGCTCCTCTGCTGTCCTTAACACACTGGGTTCTTGATGCACTGGGACGCTCTGCAGTAACTACAATATTAGAATCTGTCACACTGCTGTTGTTTGCTGCAAAATCGGTAATTGAAATCTGAAGACAATTGGTGGTGTCAACTGGTTCCAAGTTCACGTAATTGTGTTCCACTTGTACATCATGCTCTGCAGAAAACTGCAACCTTTCTTTCTCTTCCAACGAACGAGTGATTTGTCGAATGCCAGATGAAGTGCCAGCGCTTACATTTGCACAATCCTGAAATCAAATTTTACAAAATATATATTTAACATTTAAATCCATTCCCAATTCAGTGTTGCGTTTTTATTCCTTGCAGAGATTACAATTACAGAGGAAAAGAAAAATGAATTAACTTTATCAGCTACAGTACATATGTAGTATTATCAACTCAATTCTTTTATATTCTTTATTTGATCATTTCTTTACTTACCATATTATTTTCAACACTTTCTAAATTTTCTGTCAAATTGAGAGTTGGTTGAGCTACAGGAAGCAACCGGTTTTTTAAATCATTTGCATACATTCTGTCTTCAAAGTGATCGCTGCAAACTATATTGCTGAGATATACCTTTTTTGGTGACTTTTCCAAAAGATCTTCTCGACCACATACAATTGCCCATTGTCTTAACCTAAAATAAGTAAATTCAATTTTTATATTTTATGATTTAAAGTACAAAAAATTGTCCTGTAATATGTATACAGTCTTGACACATACTAACCGTTCAATATCCTTAGGAAAGTGAAAAAAATGGCAATTTGGTTTTGTGGTTTTATTTCGGCACTTTTGAACGCTGCAAATTCTATATCCTCTCTTTTTATCCATTTTATACGAAAATCAGCTCCAACGTATAAATGTATTTACACGTTATTCGTCAAGCCACGCAAATTTTTCGTCAACACGCAATTTCTCAAAGTCACACCGACTTTGCACTAACACACGTACAAAAATCCTGTGATTGGTCATAATAAAAACATGTCGGATGCGCAGTACGGATCGGCGCGAACGTGAATATGAAAAGGCGCCTGCAGGCTTCTCTCTCTGGTCTGGTTTGCACATGAGTTTCACTACGAGACCAACATGGCGATCAGCCAATCAGTAAGCGAGAGGTCGATCACGCTTCTCTGATTATTTAGGCCTCTGGTCGCTCACATGTGCCCCAGATCACAGTGTGCATAGTGTGATTAGCAGGCGGAGAGATAAGCAACATTTATAATGGATATAATAATTGATACGAGAGGTGATTCCGGCCTGACAAACAAGGATCAATTAATAGACAGCGATGATGACGACGATGTCGAAATTAATACCTTCGGCAATTCTACCATCGGTAATTATATCCACACTTACTATCTCCGTAAGGTTAAGATTTGACGTGGAGTATATTATTTAGCTAGTTAAGATCATTGTCGAGTATTTAGGATAATTAAGTCGTAACTCGTCATTCTTTTCACAAATTGTCTTATTTCTCGTAGCTAACATGCAAGCGGAATATATTATCTCTTTTTAAATTTTGCGTTTTTTCTTAGCGAGGCAACTAGAGAAGAAAAAAGCACTGCATTTCGAGCAAAAATTTGGACAGTAGTATATACCTGGATGTTCAATTAATTCGACCTAACTGGCCACTTTATTAAAATTTAATTAACACGACGTTTCGGCCATGGATTTTGGCCCTTTTCTAGTGCATAGAGTAATCTAAAACCATAATTCAATTACATTTGTGTACAGTTCTCAAATTTAGAAAGAAATCAGAGACAGAACGAATAAGTGAAATTTCGGTACCTAAGTCATAATCCTATCTATCATTTAATATATGTGTACATCGCATTGTTTCTGAACGGTGTCGTAGCATGTCGTAAATCTAAAGTTGGATTACAACAGATTAATCAACGCATTTAGACAGTGGGTTTAAACGGTTTTTGCAAGTAGTATATAATGACTGATAATGTAGTGTCGCGTAATATCGCAGAAGAATTAGTCGCATTATGTGGTACATTGAACTTAAGATCGCTGGTCCCTAAAGTTGACCTTGTTTAATGACGTCAGAAGCGGAAAGTGAACACTAAGACACACTAAGAATTCTTGCGTTACATTTTTAAATTAAAAGGTATTTTGATTTGGAAAAACGTTCATTTTACAGCATTTTATTAACTTTCGTGGGAAAAGAATAGCTTCGAACAATCTTATAATCTGCTTGTTCTGAAACGATATCTGAAGTGTTTTTTTTCAATCTTTTTACTTAAAGATCTCAGCTGTCGTTTCTCATTTCTGATGTCATTAAATGAGAACGTTATTAAACTGCAGCAGGGATCAGAAGACTTAAAGCATATACACTTATTAGACATTGTTTTTCTCTGATTAGGTATTGATTCAACGATGATATACGACTTGGATTATCTAGGCATTGAGAAAAAAGGGCAACCGAAAGGAAGGAAGCTCGCTTCCAGCAAGGACTTTGATCTTGAAAAGTTTGAAGCCGACATGGGTTGGAGATCTACGAAAGAGACTTCAGAGCCAATGGACGAATTAGCGTACATAGAAAAAGAGGTGAATCCACTGGACAAGATTTTGGCGAAGAGCGTTATTAAATCTGACTTTGAAAGGCTGCACGTTGTACCGCCCTACGTGTTGAGTAAACGCCAATTGGAAATGCAGAAACGACGCGAGAAACGAAGGATGGGCGCGGGCGCGGGGTGGTTCAACATGCGTGCACCAGAAATTACACCAGAGATCAGACACGACCTCGAGGTGTTAAAAATGAGATCTGCACTGGACCCGAAACACTTTTACAAAAAGAACGACACGAAAGCGCTGCCGAAGCACTTCCACGTTGGCAAAGTCGTTGACTCTCCGATGGACTTCTACTCCTCGCGTCTCACGAAGAAGGAACGTAAGAGGACGATTGTCGACGAGCTTATGGCAGACGCGGAATTCACAAAATACAACAAACGTAAATACAAGGAGATTATCGAGGAGAAGCAGAAGACGCACTATAAAGCGCACAAACACGCGAGGAGGCTTAAGGGAAAGAGGAAGAAATAATATTTGTCGTTACTATCTATATTTGAGAAATAAAGAATTATTAAAAATTCATCTTTATAAAGTTAAATAGTAATAAGTAGCTTTTCGATTTATCTCGATTCCGTTTTACTTTGAAATTTTACAAGGTGGGGTTCAGGTTTGAATTTGGTGTTTCCACCGAAGCGCTCACCTCAACCCGATTCTGATTTTCGGTGGAAACTTTGTTAATGGCCGGTATTCATAGTCTATTCTTATTTCAAAATCATCTTAAGGCCGATATTCATAGTCCGTTCTTATATTTAAGATCGTCTCAAGTATATTTGTAATGTATTTTCAATCAATCGCAGAGCCGTATTGGTATAACTAGTATGCCCACTCTGTCATTTGTTTTGTTTTGCGCCGATCCTTTCTGCGCATTCGCCATTACCTTGGTGTGGCCAATGAGACGGATGTTGTATATGTGGTAGTGAGACAGTGTGAAAGGATTTTACACACCGAAGTAATGGCGGAATACCACGTGAATGGCTGCGTTCAACAGAAAAAGCTGTCTTTGCAACTGTTGCAAAATTCTTGAATCTGATTGGCGTATTCTCTTAAGCTTGAGTGAATTTAAGAGCATACGCCAATCAGATGCATGAATTTTACAACAGTCGCAAAGCAGCTTTTTCTGCTGAACGCGGCCATTGAAACCAAAAAGATCAAAGGGCCGACAGAGAGTGGGCATACTAGTTATACTATGCGCGTATCAAATAGTGTATTTCAGCCGATTAGCCAATGAACGAATCCATTTTCTAGTTATTTACTATTTCACATGCGTATCAAACAATCGGTGCAAACTAGGCCATTCAGAGAAGCGGCGTCTCGCTTGCTGATTGGTTGATCGCCACGTTGGGCCCGCAGTAAATCCTATGTACAAACTAAGCGTACCGTAAATAAGAAGATGTATTTGTAATGTTATTTTCTAAAAGAAAACATATTTTAGATATCCCCGAGACATTACTTCTTAGGTATACACGTTGCGTAGTTTATGCCCGTTTCTACCAATGCAAATTAACTTCGAGCCAGGCTTAAATTACCTCCTGCTCCGAGGCACACCACGGTGCAACGCTACATCGAGATGGGGCTCCATGTAATTACATTCGATATAACGCGAAATATCGAAAGTATTGAATTGTCACTGAACGGACTTTTAAGAGCCATTGTGACAAATTTGCAAACGCAAAAAAGATGAACGCGCTAACACATGATGAGAGAAAGAAAGAGAGACAGAGAGAGAGAGAGAGAGAGAGAGAGAGAGAGAGAGAGAGAGAGAGAGAGAGAGACGGAGAATGTGTCGCACGCGCGGCGGTTCTGATGCGCGTATGCGTTCGCAAATTTACAGGACTATATACGTGCATGCTTGGTTAAGGAGCAGTATGACACGACCTTATGTATATACACACACGCGTGCGCGCGTGTACACTATCTCTCTTTCAGCTCCTCTCTCTCTCTCTCTTTCTCTCTCTCTCTCTCTCTCGCTCGCTCTCGCTTTTCTCGCTCTCACTGATCGTGCACGAGGAGGGAGGGGGGATCGAAGAGAAGGTGGAGGAGCGAGAGCGAAAGACGAGCGACGAGCGCAAGGGCAACGTCGGAAAGCAGCGCGAACGTGCGGAAGAGTGGCAGTGTGTGTCGGCGTAGAGCGAGCGAGCGAGCGAGCGAGCGGACGAGCTAGGCGAGCGTGAGCAGTGGTGGTGGTTGGCGACTGGTGCCGTAGACGGACGGACGGACGGACGGTCGGTCGGTCGGTCGGTCGGTCGTTCGTTCGGTCGGTCGGTCGGTCGGTTTGGCGGTCGGGCCGTGATTGTGTGAAGAGGAACGGAGGAAGGGAAAAGGAAAAAAGGAGGAGGAGGTGGTGGCGGAGGAGGCGGAGGAAGTGCAAAATTTGCGGTGTACTGTGTGCTGGCCACGGTGTGAAAGAAGATAGTTCGGTTTTTGTGTGGGGTTCAAGCTCGTTGGCGGCGGTCTCAAGAGGGAAGATTGTATCGTCATATCTGAGAGGGTTCTCGCGCGCGCCTACGCGGACTGGAGCACCGAGGGATTTCCTACTTTTCTTCCCCTCCCCCGAGTATATTTCATCTTTCCTCTGTCTCTCTCTCTCACACATTCTCTCTCTCCCTCTCTCTCGCACTCTCTGACCGCCGGGGGCCCGTCGCTCGGAAGACGTGAGGGGACGACGACGCGTGGAAATCTAACCAAAAGAGGAACGTGTCACGAGGAAGCGCGATGTCCGACCGGGAGAGCCTGGACGATCAGCCGCAAAGTAAGAGCAGCCAGATGAAGCGCTATGATCGAACGCTCTCTTTCATATCCTTCTTTCGTCCTCCCTCTCTCTTTCTTTTCCCCCCGAGTTCTGTTTCCCGATCCCGCGACTGTTCTAGCCGCTATGCGGCGGCCCCGACCGCGGGCATCGCGTCGCGAACGGAGCGCGGCTCGCGCCGCTAACCGACATTCTTTTTTTTCCCTCGTGACCTTCGCCGGAGTCTGGTGCTCTTCTCGCGCGGCACGGCACGGCACGCCTCGCGTATACGCGGTTCAACCCGAGGGGAAGAGCCCTCGAGCGAGCCGCTCCGGCTTTCGGAGCTCGACGAACGGCGAACCCTCGCGCCTTCGTTCCGCGCGCGCTCTCTCTCTCTTTCTCTTTCTTTCTCTCTCTCTTTCTCTCCCGTCCGCGAGAAAGAGAGATCCGCGAGGGTCCCCAATCGCGGGGACGCGCCGCTCAACCAGCCCCTTCGCATCCCCGAGCCGTGCATGCACGATCGTCGGCCTCTCGCATCCCCGCGGCCGGTTCTGTCAAAGCGCCGCGCGAAAAGAATCGCTCTTTTTCAACGGCACCCAGGATTCAAGATGGCCGGCTGCATGTCGGCCGCGAGAAGATAGCCCCTTTCGTCCCCTACGCGGCTCCGCTCTCTTGCTCTCCTCCGTTCGCGAGCCTCTCCCTTCCTTCTCGCTCTTTATACGCGACGTGCGCGCACGCACGCACGTACGTGTGCGCGCGCGCGCACACAGGTACACACGTGCGCGCGCGCGCGCGCGCTCCTCAACGTATCTGCTGCTCCGGTTGCTCTCTCATGTCGATATTTGCAACTTTCGACATTTTGCCTCGCGTCGCAATGCCGATTACTTCTCTCTCTTCCTCTCGCCGCGAGCCGGTGACGAGCCGAGACCGAAATTCCCGACTCCGCGGTCTCCGTACGGCAGCCGCGCGCCCGCGGAGTCATCCTAACCGGAGCAGAGAGGCGCGAGCGTTCAAGCTTCGATCCTGCTGCATCCGTCCCGGCGCGCGGGAGCGCGCGTGCAATGCCAGCCGGCCGTCCGGATTAGCCGCAGTCACGTAAATTTCGCACACGTATCATGCGAACAATTCCCCTTCCCCCCTCCCCGTTCACCGTTTTATCTCCTCGTCGCTCTTCTTTTATCTCTCTCTCTCTCTCTCTCTCTCTCTCTCTTTTTTGTTTCCTGCTCCCTTTCCGCAGCGCGGAAAAGTATCCGCCGCACGGAGCGTGGATTGAGGTTAAATTGAAATTTGGCCGATCGAGGGAAAGTCCGTTAAATATTGAGTTTGGCGAGTGTCGCCCCGATCCCAGCGAGAAATGATTCGTCGATCGATGCCGAAACGATGTCGAATCGACGTCAATTTGACGGTATCGATGTCGCATTCGACACCGTTTTGACATCGATCGACGAATCATTTCTCACTGGGATGGCTCGGGCTTTTTATCCAACTTCAATTCGCGGTCCGAGGGTCGGCGGCCTTCGGGGGTCTGTCCGGACCAACTGGCATAGCTGACGAACGTATGCACAGGGGGGATCTGATTGGGCCGTAAACGCACGCGTAAGAAAGTATACCAATCAATTTCTCGACGCCCTGTGCTTACGCACCTGTGCGAGTTTTCGGCCCGGGCGGACCCCTAACCTCGAAAAGTATCGTAACGAGTGGTGCGCACCCCGAACGGGACCGCCGAGTTGTGCCCCCGTACTTCTCGCGTGCTCAAAATTCGTGGCTTCCTTCCCCTCCCCCCCCCTTCTCTCCTTTCCCCACACTTGCCGTTTTCTCGCTTCGATTTACCTGCCACATGCGCGCATCTTTCGCGCTCCTAACCTCTCTTTCAACGCTACGTCGCGTTGCGGGTAGCGAGAGTGGATGTTTAGGCTGACAAAAGAAAAAGAACAGGAGTAGCTAAAACTCAGAGTGGTATACAATTGAAAAAAAAAATAGGAAAGATGGTTTAAGACAGTAACGGGATGTCATTTTACGTTATATAACCTAGAAGACTGGCTGGAGGCATTTGCTCCATCGCTCGATGGAATTCCAAAAGACAAGTACCGCGATGTGACACTTGAGTCTGTTCTTTTCAGCTGAAATCGCGCAACTCCTTGGCGGTTCAGCCGTTCTCTCTTTCTTGCTGGCATAGGGGGGGGGGGGAAGAGGGAAGATAAACCGTACAAAAAGTCCAGTTAAAAAGAACAAACTCATTGATATTTATCCTCCCTCGGTTTCACTTCGTTCTTTAATTAAGTTCGTTCAGTTAACTCGGCGGCGCCTCCGCAGCTCGCGAGTATTCACTCGGATTATTTGTGATCCTGTCATAATTTTGCTAATTTTGCCGATTTAATGAATTCTGCTTACGCCATACGGTTTTGTAACAAGGAGAAAGCAATGTAAAAAGTCCCAGAGCTTGTAGTTTTATATATTCGAATTATTAATGCTAACGAGATATACAGGGTAAAAAATTTTTGCGTAGAAATGTCTGTTGTTAAAAAGTTATATTTTATAAATTGATAATTAAATTATACCTGAGACCTGGCCACATTTAGCTTTGTGGCTTATATATGAATATATTGAATTTATGTAGAGATATACTGAATTTAATAATATTAAATTAGCTAAGTTAACGCTTCAGTGCTTGTACCTTACACTGTTTTATTTTTGTCATCAACTAGTTTCATGGACGTTTGGTTTTTACCAGTATTTCTAACGTTCAAAATATTTTCGAAAGTTGTCTACACATTGTCGAAGTTATCATCGTTCCTGATCTGAGGCGTGAAACATATATTTGCAGAAATCTCGGCGTTCGTAAAAAATTTACATTAATTAGAAAATTGAAAGTATTGACAAAATGAATACATATTCTGGCATTCAAAACAGAAAAGTGTAAAAGCGTAAAGAAATTGTAGGAAATGTATGTAGAAAAGTAAAAAGAAAGGACAAATGAATTAATCTCACGTCTCTCTTTGTGAATAAAAATTGGATTAAATTAGTAGGATTTATTTTTCTTTCTGCATCATCGATTGTTTTCAATTACATAACGAGATAAATATCAGTGCTTCCTGCATATTAACCCTTTGAACATTTTTCCTTTCGGCCGATTTTTCTGAAACTTAGTACTTAAGAGTTTTTCAGGTTGCTGATTACGAGTCTGGTGTCAGAATTGCAAAATTCAAAATGGCGTATCTAAGATGGCGGGTTAAAATTGCAAAAATCAATCGACTTTTCGGAAACTTGGTACTTAAAGAGTTTTTTTGGGTCATTGATTACGATTCTGATATCAGAATTGCAAAATTTAAATGCAGATTTTGCCATGTTGAATCCGCTATTATAAATTTTGTAATTTTGGCCTCATATGTGTAATCAGCAACCTGGAAAACTTCCGAGTACCGCGTTCCAGATAAATCTATTGTATTTTTTGCCATTTTAACTTTTTATATTGGATTAAAAACTTTTCAAATTTTGACTTTAGATTAGAAACCAGTGGTCTCAAAATCCCCCAGATACCTAGTTTCGGAATGTCGTTTATAGGAATGATTTGTTCACGACAGGACATCTTATAGAAAACAAAATTTTTTAGTTAAAACTTTAATGTTGAACTGTTGTATTTAGTCAATTGTCGGTAATTTAAAATTATCGACTTCAAATTCAGAATTAGCGAAACAAAATCTTAAATACAAAGTAGTAAAGACATCGGAGTGAAAGAAGGGTTGGTTTTTTAATTTCGGGAGGTGTGACGTACGTCGCACCGTGCTTCAAAGGGTTAAAACCGCATTGTCAATCAAATGTATTGTAATTTGCCTATAATTTCTCTATAATTACATATTTGACTTTTAAATTTAACATAATATACTGGAATGAAGTTATTATTTATGAATTATTTACGTTTGCAATTATATTTGGCTGCAATGCAAATAATATGCTATCTTATATTCATATTTTATGTTTTAATGTGTATACCGTTGTCTGAGGCATAATTTTATGTCGTTTTCTTCTCACATCAACGATTATATAGAATATTTATAAATTTACTGCTCATTTTGTTGAAACAGATTAATTTCAAAGTTCTATAAATATTACTAACATTACCGTATTTATGTCTTAAAGTATAAATCATTGCTATTTATATTTAATATTATTTTCACGTCTGTAAGTTCTGTGATATACAATAGAGAGAAATGTGTATTTAAAAGGGATAAAATTCTAGAATCCTGGAAAGAAGTTTACCAAAACAATAACTTCATAAATTTTGAACACAGATTTGAAATTTACAAAGACTGATGTAGCAGACACATACATATGGAAAGCGTTCACTAAATTATTTTGTGAGATCTATTCTATTGACTTGATTTTCTTGTAACTTGCAAAGAATTGCATATCTATATGTATATCTTATCAATACATCAATTTCATTCAAAATATATTTTCTTCACCAAAATATACTTTACGAACACTTTGCACTGTGTTATACAAATGATTGTTATAAAAAAGATTACATATTTATGTCTATAAAGTATGTACACTAATAGTGCGCTTGTAATTATAATAAATGTAAATTTTTGTTTTTATAATGCAACAGTTAAGATTATTTACATACTGTTAGGTTAAACATTTTAACTAAATTCGAGTAATTATTTCTTATATGTGAGAAAGATAGACGTTATCTCTTATTTCTTTTCCGCAACACAAGTTATCTGGAATATTTATTCTATAAAAAATGGAATTGTGCTGACAGTAATTAGAGCCTGAGAACAATTCTCTTATGTATTCATTAAGCGCTACTCTAAGCACATCAATGTTTCTATGTTTTTTTGTTAATTAATCGTGTTGCTTGTCTTATTAGAATATGGGAACCCAGGAGGTTTGGATGCTGGAGGTGCTGACTTTGATTCCGGTGAGTATTCTATTGTACATAGTAATCGAGAGAAAGGAGGTAAACGAATTTTGAAGCTGATATATAATATTCATATAAAGTTTAAGCCGTTCCCACATTCAAATGCAAACAGATTTATAGCGAATTCGGTTACTTGAACCAGTGCGCACTCGCAGTCAGTGCGCACTAAGGCTTATTTACAGTCAATTCTTATGTTTAAGGATCGTTTTAAATACCTCTCGAAATACTGTTAGGCCAGTAAAATGATCTACGTAGCATCCGTACGATCATTTCTTTCGCTAGATGGTTTTTGAACATGTATTTAAGACGAACTTAAATAGAAGAATTGACGGTAAACAAGCTTTAGTGTTCACTCAGTGCGCACTAGTGCAAGCAATCGAATTCGCTATTAGTTATATAAGTCTATACATATGTGAACAATTGTTACATTTGATATTATATATCAGTGTAGTTATTGGTCCACAATAATTGACAATATTATTGATTAGCAAAATTATAATTGATAATTTTAAAATGTTACATGTACGGTTGTGGTCAGAAAGTTTGTCTAACCATTCATGATAAGTTTCGGAACGCCTATCATATCAGAAATTATAGCTTTCGCTAACGAAATACTCGTATGATTCCACGGATATTTGTAGAGGAGCGTCTCCGTGTGTGAGACATCGAATACATTTTTTGTAACTACCGAAAATCTATAAGCACAATTAAAAAATATAATAGCTCATTTTGAAGGGAATTTAATAAGCTTTAGGATGCCGAAATGTAAAATTCAATTCAATTATTATTATTTTTGAAAATTAGAAAAAGTACGCAAATTGAGTTTTACGTAAGATCAAAAGTGTGCTCTAGGTCTAAAAAGGCTCACTACACCATGGTCTCACATATAGGTCTGGAAACCAACATCCAAGTTTTAGTGGTGGGGGTGGTGACTCTATTAAGAAGATAGTGTATCGTTCGCGCTATCGTCACTGTGCGTCGCTACTAGTTCTGGAGTGTGGTGAGATATAGGCCGGTATTCATAGTCGGATCTTCTATTCAAGAGAGTCTTGAATTTATCTAAAGATTCTGAATGGAACATTTCATTGGCTACGGAGTATCTAAAGATGATCTTAAGACGGCCTTGAATACAAGATCTGACTATGAATACCGGCCATAGTCTCAAATGTGCAGTCTGTGAATCACGTGTAGCTCTGTGAGAACTGAAATTATGACTGTTTCAATAACCGCAAATTGTACAATAATTTTTGTTGAAATGCCTAAATCGTGTGCGGTATCGAAGTGCAATACACTGTATAGAACTATGAAACAAAAATGCTCTGCTTTTAAAGTGCCCAAAAATATGGAAATTATTCATTTTATGCGTCTCTAGGAAAGAACATCATTGTAAAATATTGATACATATTGTACATGTGGTTTTGTGTCATCATGTCGCACATAACACTTCTAGATCATATGCGGCACCTTGTGGCTGAAAATCGAAGTAAAAACATGGACATGAAGGGAGTCTACCCCCATCACCGTTACTTCCAGACCTGTATGTAAGACCGTGCACTATATACATCCGTGAAAAAAAAGCTATGACCTCTTGAATGATAGACCGCGTTCCGAAACTTGTCATAAAACGTCGGACAATCACAAAATTCATTAGGTTAATATAAAATAAATTAAAAATTTACTAAACTAAGAGCGACAAAGGATTTTATTATTATATTTCTTGTTAGAATAAAATAAAAATATATAATTACGTATGTGTATGAGCAAAATAAAATATGTTCATAATTAATTGTTTAAAAATATTAAGAGACAAAAACTGGGGCACTTATGACCTCATTAACTCTTTTAGGATGGGAGCATTTTAACGGAAATAAAATATCAAAAACATATTTTTCTTATAGTTTTGGAGTCGAGTTATTTACGAATCTGGCTTCAAAATTTCAAAATTATAAGGGCGCCGCCATTTTGGCTCCGTCATTTTGGCTTCGCACTTTAGATTAGAATTACTACGAAGAGCCGCTATATGTCACAAAAATCGTACTAACAGTTTTTAAAATAAAAGGCCTGGTCAATATAAGGATCGCTTTATCGGCCCCTATAGGGAACTCTTTAAAAATCAAACAAATTTCAGAAGAACATCTAGTATCAAACATATAGATTATTTAACCGGACGGACTAATCCTGAATAGGTTTGACGATAAATGAGCTTTTGAAAGTTGTTCGATTTTTAAAGAGTTAAATTAATATTGTAAATAATACTAACATAACTATCTTTTCTTGTGCTCCTTGTATAATATGAATGTTTTTTTTACATTTTAAAAATTATTGTAGTTTCCTGGAATATATGATATATATCTCAAAATTATTTCTTCATGATTATTTTTATGCATATATGTACAATTCAAGCTAAGAAATATCTAAATAGAATTTATCATAAAATTTGAGAAATATAATCTATGTGTATTGAAAAGCTACATAATATTTATTTGAGAAGATGTAAATGTATACTACATACTTTATAAAAATTTATAAAAATCATTTCCTGAAATTGCTCGGGTAATCAAATTTGTCAAGAACAGATTTCGAAAATGTTTCCTGCGAATTTTGTCGATGGAAAGTTAATAAAAATATAACAGAATCTACTAGACTATAATAACATTATAGATTGCAGAAACTGACAAGTCATTTCGAAACTCTGCTGTTTTGTTATCATTTAAATGATATTTTCCATTTAAATATTCACGAAACGACAGATCTGTTCTTGATAGATTTGGTAAAATACATGTTTGGCATAAATACACACACACATATACATATACACAGAGTTGGGAAGAACGCGTTACTTATAATACCGTTACCGTTACATATATTTTTCGGTAACGATCGTTACTTTTTGTCTGTAACGGTAACGGTAACGGTAACGTCGTTACATTTTTACAGCAATAGTAACGAATTTAATCGTTACTTTTATCGTTACCATCACCTATCGTTACCACCTACTTTTCGGGTGAGTTGCATCCTCTTTCTAGCTATTTGGTTATATCCAGTAATGCCAAAGACGCGGACACGATTGACACGAAAATCGAGTCCTAAGAATATGCACACAGAGGAACCATAGCCGGTTTAAGTAGAATAAGAATAATCAGACAGAAAGTGGAATAATTAGAAAGCAGAATAAGAATAATTCAATGAGAATAGAAACAAGTTTAAATAAATTTGTTTATGATAATTTTTTACGTTACAAGAAAGTAAAGAGACTACAGAAATTTGCCACAAATTGTTTACGATCTGCTGGAAAATAATCTGCTACGGGAAGTTAGCGGATCATTTTTTCCATCTTTTTTTTCAATATAAAATCAGAACCATTACTAAAAAGTATAAAGAACTATAGAACTCGATTGCACGCGATAAGGATTCCTCTTTATTTTTGATCCGCTGGAAAATAATCTGCTACGGGAAGTTAGCAGATCATTTTTTCCATCTTTCTTTTTTTATATAAAATCAGAACCATTACTAAAAAGAACTATAGAGCTCGACTGCACGCGATAAGGATTCCTCTTTATTTTTGATCTGCTGGAAAATGATATGCCAACTTCGCACACATGTAGAGTATAGCATCTGGAAACGTACAACGCGCACGCGGCAGCGAGCGGGCATTAGAGAGCAGTCAGCTGATTGTGACGTCACACGCCATGTCGTCGATAAATGCGAGCGATGGCGGTGGGGGTGATCCCGCGTCGCTGCTGCCATGCGCGCGCGTTTTGTGATTTAAAACACGGGAGTCACGTGGCAGCGTATAGCTCGCGTGGAGCTAAGAATCGACGGCCGCGGATTGGTCCGTGGCACGGCTCGTTGTCACCATGATGCGCGCATTCCATTGGCATGACAGCGGGCTCCGTGAATGACCGGCGCGTCATTCGCGTACGGATTTCGTGTTCGATATTCGAACGTCCGCGAAATGTACATCGCCTTTTCGCGGCTACTTTCGTTATCGTCGTCATCGTCGGCGATGACGATGATCTTGCGAACGTTCTCGTCGATGGAACGACGATAGCGCGCATAATTGGCGGTTCTTCCAATGCGATGTGTCATTACACGTTGACTTACATTAGTGTAGCTCGATACCGCCGGCACTTTTCCTCGTCGTCTGACCGTACCGAGTGCAGTACACCGCGTGCACGGCTCTGCGAACATTTTCACGAGATTTCGTGGCGCACTGGTTCTGTGGACACAAATTAACGTGGAAATATCTATCGGTTTAACTGAGCAACGTGAACATGAGTGTCTCGTATAATTTCGAATATCGTATTTCAGTGAATTGTTGGACTTGAACGTTACGTTTACGAGAAAGTAATTTCTATGTTCGGTGGTAATTGTGAAGTGCAATAATTAGCGTATAAAGTTCCTGTGCCTTGCGATATTTTCAAGTTGTTTTCTTACTATAGCTTAAAGTATTCTCCTATTTAAGACTTCGCTTGAAAGAAACAAGAACGTGAAGCAAGAAAAGCAATGATATATCGCAAATATTGTACAAAACTGTATAATATAATTGCTAAGAGTGTATTTTTGAAGTGTAAATATGAAGACTCGGAAAGTAAATTCATCAAAAACAAATTAATCTTTCTGTCGTAAATTATCGCTTATAATGATTCAATAATCGGAATGACTGGTTGGTGGTTTGAATTTGTTCAAGTAAGGAGGAACATCCAGAAAAAATTCACTTTTTAATTTTCGCATTTTCTTAAAATATAATTTTTTAAGAATTTTGTTTTAAAATTAATAAAAATCCAACAAAATAAAATTATAGCAAGCAGATAGCACGGCATGGCGTGTGTGTGTGTGTGTGTATGTCAATCTCAATTAGAACTAGCGGGAACTCTGTTCAAGTATAATAATTTTCTCTACTTTAGAGCGGAAGGTGTCGTGTTATAAATTCGCGCGCATACATATACGCACACGCACACGATTACATCGACTAAACACAGCAAGATTCTGATGACGATTAGGAACCTTTTGAAAGGGTTATCTTTTCTTCACGAATATCTCCCTACTATTGATTCTATCCTGAAAAACACCATTGCACTTTTATCTACATTAGTAGTCCGCCGTCCGTGTGGTTCAAACTTTAAACAAATTTTCCTCGTAACTGTGTTTTCAAAAATGGTAACCAAAATTTTTAGGATACAATTAAATGGATTTACGCGATACTTTTTGCTACTTTTTTTCACATAAAATTACACAGTCTTTGCTGTTGAGATTTTCTACAGTCAAGATATGATCAACTGTTATAACGAAAAATCGGTTTATTGAATTCAGGAGTCTGCTTTTGTCAAAATTTAATATTTTTTTTAATTAGCCACATTTATTGACATATATGTAATAAACTTCTTGGGTATTTTAATTTTAAATACACTACGTAAAAGTGATAATGGTTACCGTAAATCTCTATAGCAAACATACAGTTGGATAAGCCAGGTGCCGATAATTGTGCTGCTATTTATATCAAAATTTTGTATAACATTTGCTACAATATATATAATAAACTGATGTAAACTTTGTTGAAATATTAAAAATAAAATAATTTATGTATATAAATAGATATTTTGTAGCTTTTCTGTATGTCCTTCCATAATTAATTATTAATTAATTAATTTTCTTAATGTATTAATTATGCGCAAAAAGGGTAGTAATAACTCGTATATCAAGAATTAACTATTAATATTTTTTACATATTAAGAATAATTGCGCATTGCTATTGTTATGTATGGTCGTGGAGAAGAATGTTATGACAGATTTATATTAAAACTCTGCCATTTATCACTTTTTATTCCCGTAGTATTTTAGTATTATACTTTAATACATGAACACCAACTGATATGAGCGAGAATATTGTTATTTTCAGTCAATAAATCGGGTGGAATCTTGCATTGCTTAATAACTTTTTAATTAAATTTTTTATAGGTTTGCTAATATCAATAATTGTTATTAATATTAAATTAACTAGCAAAAATCGGCTAATCAGCATCGCTTTTTTTAAATGGATGCACGTTCGTGAGTCGCGCATCTATAATACTAGTGTACTTGAAGTAAGCTGCGTGCCTTTTTTTATCAAATCCAAAATATCTTTCCATAATCTGCTTAATCTTTTCTCCTTATCTTTTTCCAGTTACAAAACCAATCTTTTACTCTTTCACGTTCCTTTACAAAATATCTTATATTATTCTTATCTTGCTTGCAAAATTTAATCTAAATTCTAATTAATACCCTTACACATCTCTTCCATTCCTTTTCTTACCGAACTCTTTTCTCTTTAGGTATCTTGGCTCACTTCTGATAGGCTAAATTTTTATATTGAGACTGAATAGTAATTAACATATGTTTAGAGAGCAAAAACGTAGAATAAAATTCATGAAGAGTTAATAATACGTATAGGATTCCATTCGATATTCGAAAACATCAAAATTGATTTATCTTGGTACAAAATTACGTTGCTTTTTTTGCTTTCATGCAAAATGTTGGTATACAATCGTTAGAATTCATTGGAGTTTATTTAATTTGAAATTTATTAAAATTTAAAATAATGAAGAGAAATTTATTAAATGACTTGAAATTGTGTTACAGAAAATTTTTTTATAGGATAAGGAAATTAGATACAATTAGGTAATATGTTTATTAACATATGTACAGGGTGTCCCACTTTAAATTAACCACCCAACTATCTCGAAAACCAAATCCGGTAGACAAAAATACTTCAGACAAAATTTCTAGGGTTTTGAGAGGCGAAAAGGATGATAAATTTGTATTTTAATTACCGTGGTTCTCACCAAGATTATATGGAGGTCGATTTTGTTGTTTTTTTTACTGGAAACTCCTATTTTTCATATTCTTGTAGCTAACCTCAAGAGCTGTCCAAAACGCTGTGATAAAATATTTTTTCGTTAAATACTTTGCGAATAATAAGGCGTAAAGTTTACAGTAACTTCGGAATTAACATTATCGAAGGTGTACCGCGTGGAGGTTGCACGATCGGATTTACCCCTCTGTCGTCTTTCTATACACGCGTAGATACAACAGAAATGTAAATCTGACTATACAACTTTCACGCGGTACGTTTTGGAAAATGGTAATAACGAAGGTACATGGTATTGATTTTAAGTGATCAATTATCTTAAGTTATTGTCACCATTTTTTATGTCCTTCGAATGAAACGACTTCTATCTGAAACATTTTTGTCTAAAACCCCGTGGTTTCGAGATATTTTAATCCGAAAATAAAAATGAGATATCCTACGCGCGCGCGTACACACACCCACACACAACTACCCACCCACCCACACCTACCCAGGCACCCACCCACCCATGCACGCGCGCGCGCACATTTGTTTTCTCTAACACTTGGTATTTAAAAAAATAAAACTATTAAGGCTGAATTCCATGAGAAGTACTAGTTTCCTTATTCTGTTACAACTTAACCGCACGCTGTATAAGCGATTCTGTTTCATCAGAAATAAATTAGACGTTATTAATGGCAATTTATTTATCGGTAAATTGTGTTTGGATTGTTTAAAAAATGATCTCGTACATCTTGAAATGATGGGCACATTGATTCTTGTGTAAAATTAAAAATTACCCGACCGTGATTATCGTGCAACACAGAAAGTGGCGCTTGCAATTAGTCACAGTGTATGAAGAGGGAACAATTGTGATTCGTACCGAATCACTCTATAATGGAAGAGATCGTAGAAATATTTCAGAATGACACTCGAGAGAATCTGCCGAAAGACTGGGGTGATACTATGGAAAGGATACAATACTGGTATCCGGAAGGTAAATGTGTTTTACTTGAATATAAATTTTGAGTTACAGAAGTGATAAATTCTTTTTAAAGAACACTTGTTAAATCTGTAAGTGCAAGACATCTTCATTCAGGTAGACCGAAAATCCTGGAAACCAGTCTCTATTCTATATATTTCTACAACGTTCACTATTACATCTGAATCATGCGTGATTCATTGGTACAACTACCTACGAGAATCATGACTGAGTCAGAAATGCTAAGCGTAACGTTCACGTCATTTGACGTCACGATAATGACGGTATACTGTATACCAGTAAAGTGTACGCGCGATTTTATTATCGCAGGAATTACATATAATAATATAAATAATATAATAAGGGATAGCTTTCTAATACTTGGAAATCTAAAAATATCTGTAATTTTCCGGAATTTTCTGCTGGACAAAATATGAAACAGGCTCAAAGTTAATGGATATTTATTGAGCTACAGGTAGTCAAACATGAAAAATTCGAGATCTGAAACTGTTGTTTGAGAATACTTTGAAGCATATTAGAAAAAATATTTCATTGTCAGGCAAAATTTGTTTGGTTCGAATTGTAGGTTTGCATATGTATATGTTTGTTATTATTATATGATTTCTACCGCGTTTTATATAAAAGTAATTAATATTTGTTAAAATGTACAATAATTCGTAATGCGTGTCTTCAATATATTTCCTAGCCCTGCGTCTTATATGTATACACGTACGCGCTTTGTGAAAAACCAAGATCAGACAATGTTGCTTTTGTGAATGTATTGGCCGACGCGTTTCGAAATATCGTCAGATGGAGAGTTTTGGATTACAATTACGCATAAACACGGTACAGCTACGTATCCCTATCTTGTAATATATCATTTCTAATATTGTTATGCATCATATATTAGTTTTTTAGCAAAATACATAAACAATTTCTATCCTAACAAATAAAAATATCCTTGTAGAACACATTTCGCCTATACCACACGAGTAACTTTGATATTGTATGTCTCGACTTTGGTATGGACACGGTTTTTTAAATTGAGCAGGCATATAGCCAACACTGTTAATGGGTCAAAATTTGAAGCAAATACATAGAAAATCGATTTACCGATGAATATCCTTAAAATTCTTTACTTGTTTTTAAGCATACTAAATCCCCTTAAAATATTTTACTCTATTTTTTTCAACACATCAGTATAATCGTCCCAATGCTCGTTATCAATAAGGAGGTTAAAAAAGCGAATTTCCTTGTAATAAAATTTATATAAGTATCTGTGTGCAAATTTTATTTAATCAATAAGACATAATGAGTGAAAAGATGAGGAATCGATATCTAGTTGGTATCAAATGTGCATAATAGACGTTGATTTGATGTCGATCGACATCTTTTTACAATCCACAGAAAGTTGAAAATCCATATGGGAGTAACGATGAAATAAATTATAACTTTTTTAAATTACCAAAGTTTTGTATGAAAAAAATGACGAGTACGATTCTACATTGGTTTCCAACTTTACACGGATTGTAATTTTATGAATTCTAACTTTAAGTTTTAATTAAAAACAGATTAGATTATATTTCTTCGGGTAAGGTTAACAGGTGGAGGGGCGCTCCGCTCTTCCCCCGCCCATGCATAAAAGTCGTAAATGTTTATGTACCTGAGCTGTCAAGATACCGTAAGATCTCCAGCTTTCAAAACTTTGCCCTTTTTCTTTTAACACATTCATAAAATTTTCTTTATACACATATATAATTTTATATTATATATTTTATAACAATTTTGTTGCGTGCTATAAAAAATTAGAGTTATTGTTGAAGTAACACTTTTACACATTCACCAAATAGAAATTAAGTACAATGTAAATAACCTTATTACGATCACTGCGCTAATCTCAATAAAATTAACTTAATTTTATGTAACTATGAATGGAAACAAATGAACAAAGAAAATAAAATAAATTGAATCTAATCTAATCTGCTGGATTAATGGAAGGTGTATCGTGTAAAAGTCATAGAATTGCTTCTTTTCCAATTGGATTAAGTTTCACGCACAATATGATGAATATTTTAAAAATCATTAAAAATCATTATCAATATTGTTTCACGATATAGGTAATCGGGTTGTGACAATGAAATAAAAGGCCGAAAAGAATAATAAAAGAGGTAGCAGTACGAAATAAAAAAAGTTATTTAAACGAATGTTTTTAATAAAAAAAAAACGTGGCGCTGCTGGATTAAATGCGACAAAAGTGAACAAAATAATAGTAGTGACGATACATATGATGCATGTATAATAGATATTTTCATCATTTAATCTAAGCCGGAAGTACCAAAGATGTCAGCAGAAAGCTGCAACATACGCGAAGGAAAGAGGGTTGAATGAGAGAGGCAAGAAGAGACACGGGTGCAGCGTGGACGACCTCTGTGAAGTTGGCACCTCATGTCTCAAAAAATAATTTTTTTTTTACAGTTCTGAATGCACCCCGAAGAGTTCTAGAGTTCCTTATCAATTTTAAACATAGTTCTGGCGAATTAACCTAAAAAAGTTAAATTTGAAACTTGGGGGTGCTAACTTCACAAAATGAAAACTGGAAATCAGCGATAACACTAAAAGTATTGGAAATATTTAATTTTACCATTAGGATTTCCTTTAGAACTCTTGAGGGGCTACCCAGAACTCTCAATAGAACTGCCAGAATTGTAAAAATAATTTTTTTCTAACCTTGGGGGTGCTAACTTCACAAATAGAAAACTCGAAATCAGCGATAACACTAAAAGAATTGGAAATATTTAATTTTGCCATTAGGATTTCCTTTAGAACTCTTGAGGGGCTAGCCAGAACTCCCAATAGAACTGCTGGAACTGTTAAAAATTTTTCCTCCTTCGGGACTTAGAAATTTTTCGAACCGAAGGATGAAAAATCGCGAGAACTTTTTATTCGTCGGTCGTAGCGCTTCGAGCCTTAATAGTTTTCGACAGAACTCTTGAGGGGCTACCCAGAACTCCCAATAGAACTGCTGGAACTGA
>NW_011967212.1:8027-27488 GCF_000949405.1 Vollenhovia emeryi | reverse complement strand
GTAAAAAAAAATTATTTTTTGAGACATGAGGTGCCAACTTCACAGAGGTGCGTGGACGAGGTCGAGGAGTTGCCATTGAAATTCGTATTGAGGCAGGTCGGTGTCGAGCGCCAGGAGCCGTGCTTCGGGCATAGAGATCAATGCATTCGCAATCGTCTGTATTTGCAGTCGCCACTGACGCCGCCACCGCCACCACCTTCGTCAGTGAACTCTTTCCTCTCGTCGCTTTCCGTGATCTTGGATAGATCCGTGATAAATCTTGAACGCCCATGTGCTTGAGATTTAATATAACGGCAAGAGGTAATTTTGAGATTGAAAACAGCGATGATCTCGAAGAAGGAAACGTCCCGATACGACAACGTCATAAACGATAAACACGGATGGAAAGGATGGGACTCGTAAAGCAAGGAATGATCATGACTAAAGCCTATTATTGGCCGAAGACGATGATAACAGTGATAATGATGGCGCGCTGTGTCGTATTTACAAAATGGTGGTTTGAGGCTCGCGTACCATGTGCAAATGCGATATGATGTCGGTGCAAGCCGACGGGCGAGAATTGAAGTAGGCGTTTCTGTACAGATTATTAATCGTTAGTCACAAAAATTGTTTATTGACACCGTGGAGAAGTGGCCGATGAGGAATAGGATTTTACGAAGAATCCCGTTTTCGAGTGTGTCCAGGAGAATCACGGATATCATATGACATACTAATTTCCAGAGGCTAACTTGAGAAAGATCATTATTAGAAGTGCACGAGAATTTATGTCGATATCTGACACAATTAAGATGTAAGAGAGATTGATGGATAATTTGTGCTAAAGAATTATTGATTCTTGTTTGATATTATAGAAGTCTCACCTACATTCGTTGAATTTACAACTAATTGATGCGATGGATAATTCAGTAGCTGGCATATCCCGAGCGATCCTTGGAAGGAAGAAAATGAAGAAACGAGGACAAGAGAGAAAATAATAGTCTTAATCGTTTTCTCTTTCACACACAGATCGGAAAGATTCTTCTAACGCAGGAAGATCAAATGCAAGTGATAATAGCAGACATACATGTAATAAATATTTACGCGAAGAAAGAAGAAATAAAATGCGAGTTTGGTACCAATTGCGTTGAAGGAATGAACAAGTAGGAAAGTGTCAATAGCAGGAAAGGGGAATCAGATTTGATATGGATCAATGTGACGTAGTGACCAAACATCGGTGGACTATAAGTCGTAACAGTTGGTCTTGGGCATATTATGTTTGCCAAGGGAAGTGGAAAGAACTGATAGAAGTGATGCGGCAGTTTATTCACATAGAGACTCCTGTAAAAAGTGGAGCGCAATCATAAAAGTGCACATCCGTAGAAACTTGTGTTGATTTTCTGCAGGTATCGTGAGAAAATCAGCAAGTATTGATAAATGGGATATCGAGAAAGAAGATAGCTGCTAAGATAATTGTCAAAAGAGAATTGGAAGATATTCTCTTGTCCAATGATGGTACATTCATCGATTTTTGGTCAATCAATTCAGCAATTCATTTTCCGTGAATAGATTGAAGTGAAGATTTAATAGTAAAAGGACCCGGGGAAAGTTCTGATCACTGAATTATCCAAAACAAAATATATAATCTTTTTCACCGAGTTACTCCAAGCTGAACTTTTCCAGCAACTCACATAGGAATATAAATGAAAAGACTGACACAAGATTTGGAAAAGAAGAATACGCCATTATGCATGGAAATGCTTCTTTCGAAACATAAATTCTTCCGAAATGTAAGATTTTGGACATAAATTTATCTAAACGTCTAAAAAAAATGTTACAATAAAAGAAAAACAAATAGAACTGGCAAGTAGATACTTACTGATCAATGTTATTTTATTGAACTTCAAGCTTCAGCAATGTAGCGTGGTTTTTAAAGAGAGAATTCAAGTTCAAAAGAGAGAAAGAGAGAGAGAGAGAGAGAGAGAGAGGGGAAAGAATTTTTTATGTACAAATGTACAGACAAATGTACAGATTACCGTAGTGTCGATAGGATGTTCAAGAGCAGGATTTTCCAGGGTGATCTTAGTCCCGTTCCAATTCCAGGTGGTCTTCACCAATCTAGTATGTAATAAAGTGAAAAGCTACATTATATCAATCGTTTACATGGTTTTTACACAAATGTCTAACTTATTTTGTATGACCAATTCTCGAGATTATTATTGTTATTATTATTATTGTTCTGAGTTATGGTATTATTTTGTATAATATTATCACACTCTATTTGCAATTACTTCAACAAAAAGTTATGGTGCGCGCGCGCGCGCGCTCACACACACATACATATCTCGTTGATCTAAGTTGTTCTGTTTGAAAACGAATAATATCTATCCAGAAAAGGGAGACAATGGAGAGAGAGGTGGTTCAGGATAAGAAAAAATATAGGTATTATAAAAAGAGGTAGGGGCATATCCAATTGTGATAGCAGGGAATAAGATATATAGGTTCATTGCCCTCTGGTGCAGTTATTATTGATCGAAGGGGACTAGCAAGATCGCTTGAGTGCATATTATATGGAATTAATTGTTCTCGATAAGCAAAACATAGGCCACTTGTGTGAATTCAACCGCAGCAACCTTCATAGATTTCGAATATTTTCGGCTTCTTCCCGAATTGATTTTGAAGATCGTCTTGTCAAGACAAAAAGGAGAGCAAAGAGGAGAAAGTATGGGACAAAAAGAGAAGATAGTATGAAGGAAAGGGGCGAAGGAAGGGGGAGGGGAGAGAGTCTGAGAAAATTGAATGAATAGAAAATCTCACGATTCAATAAACATTGGGTTGCCTCTTTACCGACCTCACTGTCCTCCCAAACCAGATTCTGTGGACCTCCCCGCTCTTCTGATTCAATTTTATGCTCGTGCAACTGATCTTCATAAAATTGTCGTCTATAATACTTAATACTGTTCTCCACAAAGATATAGAACAACGAAGATACTTGTTTTCTGTAGTTCTTTTGTTCGCTGAATAAACTTTTCGCAATTTAGAAAACTTTAAAGTCAAATCTGAATCTTTAAATGGAAAGTGTATAAAAAGATGACACTTTTAACTCCTCAAACGGTTTTTTAAAAATATTCCAAATAGAAGATACCATAATGGTTGTTCGAACTTCGATTCAACTCTCGAACAGATAAATGTATTTACCTCTGCCTTGTGTCAAAAATTTTTATTTTTAAGCCTTTTCAAACGATGGACTAATATGAGGAGTGGGAGGTTCTATTTGAAATTTTTAAGTTTGGGTCCTACTGGGACATCCCCTCGAGAAAGTTACTTCCTTAACTTTCTTAAAAGAGTAGTCCACATCTTATAAGCTAGCATAACCACAACAAGCAGAATCAATTCTAATATTACAATTAATAAAATTCATAAGACTCTAATGTGAAAACACAAATACGAAGTAATAAAGGAGTTAAAGCCAAGACAGGATGTTAGTGTCTAAATAATGATGGTAATACCACAATGCCTTGATGAGTTGGCGAGATGCCTGCCTAGTGAGAGGGAAGTCCAGGTAAACCCTGGCTGAGGCATTACTTTCGCAATAGACTTAAAATTAAAATTATTTAAACACTAGCATCCTGCCTTGGTTCTTACTCCTTTTGGTTCCTCATAGAGGAAGCTTTGCTTTCATGAAAAAAAATTGTATTCGAGATTTTTAAGAAAATGTCTGTAGGTGCGTGCGCGCGTATGCATGTGCTGTTCGCGCTCTAACTTCCCCAAAACTCAGATATTGGAATCAATCTTTGAATATCGATAGAGTATCACGAAAATGTTGGGATTGTGCGATAATCAGTGAAAAGGTTCAGTTTTTATACACATACGTATACAGGGTGTCCCATTTTAATGTCCCATCCCAAATGACTTTTTATTTTTCATTGTAGAGCAAAATGTTTCAGACAAAAGTTGTATGGTTTCGAGGGGGTCATAAGAATATACCATTGGTTTGATCTTGAAGAGTTATTTAATAGAAAATTTTCCTTATATATATGTATAAGATATAAGAGAAGCGCAAGCGAGATGCCGATTGCGCTTCTCTTATTATTTAGGACTCTAACAATAAGTATAACATAATAGTTTTGAAAAGAATTGATTAAATTAAATGTAAATTAATTGTGCATATGTATTATCCGTTAAATTAAACATTATTCGTTATTAAGTTGAATATCTTGGTTAAAAGGTGTTGACAAAAGAAATGTTATAAAATAATTATTTTGCAAAATGAGAAATATTTATCAATTTAATTCAATTTTTAATAAAACTCTGCTAGTTTAGGATTGAATGATGTGCAACAACATGTTACTAATGATATCAATGTGTTTGTCTGTATTGTAGGTCAGCAAGGCCAGCAGAGTGAGCAGGAACTGGCGACGAAAATGTTGCAAATTCAAAGTAAAAGATTCTACCTTGATGTAAAACAAAACAGACGTGGGAGATTTATCAAAGTGGCCGAGGTATCGTCTCATCTTTTAAATTAATTCTTATGTTATACATGTGTTATACGATTTTTAGATTTCATTAATAACAAGCATTACACAGGTTGACAAAACGTTTTTTTATACCTAAGTGCAGTATTAATTTTTTTTTAAATTATTTATCGGTGTTACTTGCATATAACACTGTAGAAAAACCTGAAATATGGTCGGAAGTATGCGAGAACAATTTGTGGTAAGTCAGAACTCTCTCATTTCGGACAGCAAATCATCCCTATTTGTCTTAAAGGCGCTTTTCATGCAGTATTAATTAAAAAACAAATTATTTATTGGTGTTACTGCATAAAATTTGTCGGCCTGTGTTATTAACAAAATATCAGAAATACAGACTTATAACATATATGAAAATAGTACATTGTCAAAATAGTTTTTTATTTTTAGTAGTTATTAATTAAAAATTTTTTTAATTAGGTCATTTAAAATCTGTGATGATAAAAACTACAAAACTTAACTTAAAAATTTATAATGTTTGTGGAAATTTACAATATTTTCTCACATATTTTCACAAACATGTTCATTTTATTATATAGTCAAACAATAATAATTATCTATGTAAAATCTTATCTTTTGATGTATCGTGCTGCATAATAATAATAATTTATTATAAATTGTTTCTTTATATTAGATTGGAGCGGATGGGAGAAGAAGCCAAATTTACCTGGCACTCAGTACAGCATCCGAGTTTCGGGACCATCTGTCGACATTTAGCGATTTTTATGCATCTTTAGGTACATCACAGCATCTATCAATTAGAATCACAAGAGTACGATTGATTGCAATAGTCTTATCTAATATACATGGGGCATGACTCGTGATACACTCGAAAAGGAGTTCAGGTTTTATGTAAAAATAAATTTTAAAAAAGTGAAATTAAATTTCTTTATATAAAATTTTATTTTAAAGAAAATCAATTTTTTAGATACTGGTACGAGTACTCATTTAAATTTATTTTTTATTCTATTCTGTCCCAGTGACGTGACACGAATGCATGGTTCTTGTGCAGCTTATGACAAATAATTCTCATATTGACATGACTTGTATAGAAATACTAAGTTATAAACATTTGTGTATACATGAAAACTCCAAGGAGATGTGTACACAAATGTTTACGAAAGTTGGAGTACTATTGCAACAGCATATTCTTAACATCATCAAATCAAGTAAAAAAATTCTGCATCGTTTTTCCTCACGATAAACAGTTATCGAGATATCGTATGACGAATATTGAAAAAGTTGCCAAGTTTTCTTTAAATATCTAAAAAATTATTACACAAATAAAAAATGTTTCAGACAAAAGTTGGTCCAGTTAATTAATATTATAGAAAAATATGATATAATAAGAAATGGGGGTTTCCGTTTAAAAAATTCAAGATGACCTTCGTGTAACCTTCAAACGACTATCCAAGGTCAAACCAATGATACCGTCTTATGTCCCCCTTGAAACCACACAACTTTTGTCTCGAGCATTTGTTTCTAAAATGCATAGTTTTCGAAAACTAGGGGTTTCCATACTTTTTCCTCACCCTGTATATCAAGATGTGTGTTTACGAATACAAACGCGAAATAACGAACAGTGAGATGAATGTCTGTTAAAACTGTCAAGTTAATCGCGCACATGTTCGATAAATTTTTAAAATTGATTTTCTTGAAAACAATGCCTTGTGTGGAGAAATTTATTTCACATTTTCGATTATTTTTTTATACAAAGAATGATCTTCCTTTGTTGTAATTCGCAAATTACACTTTCTGTATACAATATTGAAACTCCTTGACAAAATTGATATTTTAATATGATCTAAACAAAATGAACCTTTTTTCCTATTTACGATGAGTCTCTTCAGTTATTATGTTTGTATGTCCTGTTTGGAAAAGATATTTAATTCATTAACATCTTCGCTTACCGGATAATCAGGTCCACCAAATCCGGAAAACGTGCCAGATGACGGAAAACTCAAGTCAGAAATGATGGTGAAGGATAATAGACGATATTACTTGGACCTCAAGGAGAATTCTCGCGGCCGTTTCCTGCGGGTGAGTCACCCTGTATGTACCAGCCAATGTACTCACTTTCTACGCTAAATCATAAGAAGACTCTGTGTCGGCTTTCGTCTCAAGAGGCTTTCGTCTGCTCTTTTCGGAAAAGATAAATAGAGTTCTAGAATTTTTTGATTAAAAAAAAGAGCTTATTTAATGTGTGTAACGATATTCTCGCCTTATAAATCCGAACAACACAGCGAATTGGGATGGAATATCTTGTGTAATATTTGCGTTGCTTTTCCTAGGTGTCACAAACGATAACACGAGGTGGACCCAGGACTCAGATTGCAATACCAGCGCAAGGCATGATAGAGTTTCGTGACGCATTAACAGATCTTCTTGAGGAATTTGGGACGGACGACGGGGGCTTTAAAGGCGATTTGCCGGAGGGTCGTTATATGCGTGTGGATAGCAAGAATTTCTATTTTGATATCGGCCAGAACAATCGTGGCATCTATATGAGAATTTCTGAGGTACACCTGCATTAGTCGCATAAGAATCTATCAACAGATAAATTATTTGAAACTGTTAAGTCTACTGTATTTTTGTCATATTTTTCTTTTTATTAAAAATCGTTGTTTTGTCTAGAAAAAACTCACCCTAATTAGTGGTTATCTTATTGCAGTGACATGGCAGAGAGAATACTTTATATTTATATATATAAAATTATAATATTTATCTAGAATAATTTGATATATAAAAACGATTCTCAGGCATTCAATTTTATTAAGATTCAGGGAAGTTTCACTAAAATTGTCTTTAAAGATTTTTCTTTAGCAAGTATCATAAACGTATGTTAAAATCTTAGATTAATAAAAAAGCATTATATGTATTACATAAGTTTTGTTTGAGAGTTTTACATTTTTAGATTAATTTGTTTTGTTTTAAAGAATTTCTCTTCAATATGTTCATGTTGACTTCTTTTACTATATATGTCTATTCTATCTTGTTATAATGTAAAAAAATAAGAAAGTTGAAATTTTACACAATGTAAAATATCTATCTCATAAAGGTCCTTCACTTCTTAATGTTTCTTTTCTAAATTAAGTGTTTCTATACATTGCTAATTGCTAGGACAATTGAAAAGACCTATGAGTTTGGTTTTTGAGGATTAAATATATTGAAAATTGATATCTAAAAATGCTTTTTGATTTAAATGCAAATTATATAAACATTTCTGGGACATTGGGAAATATTTCTTTGATTTATGTAAACATTTTATGAATACTTATGTCTTCATTTATAAAATCAAAACAATCCATATTACTTTATGGCCTAAATAAAATATACTAAAAACAAAGAGAAACAAAATTGTAAATCAATTTGTCTACGATAACGGATAATGTAAAGTCGGATTACATTCTTGCAGGTGAAGACGAACTTTAGGACAGCCATCACCGTACCAGAGAAATCCTGGGCACGTTTCCGTGATATCTTCGCAGATTACTGCGAGAAGATGAAGGAAGGCGGCGGTGGCGGTGTCAGCAGCAGCAGCAGCGGCGGCGGCGGTGGTGGTGGCGGAGGAAACGTATTGTCCGAGGGGAAAGGCTCGGTGGTGGCGCAGGTACCATCGCCATCCTCGAATACGCAGCCTAATCCCAATCCAAATCTAGACTCACCCTTAATCAAGTGAAAAAGGCTTTAACTTAACTTGAACATTTGGGAATTATAAACTCGTAAACTCGTTTTCAAGTCATTAAGCGAAGTAACGGAACTTGTCAGAGTATATTGCCATCGTCGTCATCGTCACATTATTCATCGGCTATGACATCGACACACACGGCCATCGGCATTATCATCAGTATGATCATCGCCATCGCCGAGTCATTGCTATCGTCACGTCACATCGTCGCATCACACTTGCCATTAAGCGCAAACACCAAAACTCGCCTGAAATATGACTACTGTATCGCGGAGAGTATCGACCGATTGTTGAGTATATTCATATAACCACAGATTTGATAAAAAGAGGGGAAAAACCAAGGAAGAAAACGAAAAGTGTGAGACACGTGACATGGTTATTAACATGATTGTTGGCACGCAAGGATAAGGAAAGAAGAGCAGATTAGATGATGATGACGATGCGTGGGTGTGCGTGTGCGTGCGCATGTTGTGTGTGTGTATGTGTGTGTGGACGTGCGTGCGCGCTTGTGCGCGCGCGCGTGTGCACGGAGGGAAAATGGAGTCACTGCCGCTCGTGCGACTAACACAGGCATAGATAACACACAAAGAAAAAAAGAAAAAAAAAGACAAAAATACGCAACAATGCGAAATCGAGAGTATAATAAATAAATCGAGCGATATCTTTTTAGGCAAACGCGAGTTGCCATTGATTAACGTTATGAGTACTACCGTTCATTTCCTGAATTTTCACGTAGACACTCCGTTTGTTTGATTGAATTTTAATTCTCCTGTCGGGTACAATCTTTTAAATTTTCGGGCGTTCCTTTTTTTTCGGATAATCGTACACGTTTCGCATCTCGCGCGTGTAAGTTCGAACGGGCGAGAATCTCGAACGGGAAATGGACTGTAGTGTAGATCACGTTACAATTGAATTTGATCGTTCAGAATTTATGAATAAATAGTTGTTATATTAACGATTATATCATGAGTAAGTAAGAGGAAAACATATGGGTTGTCGCGAGGAGAAAATGATAAGAATAAAGGTCTATTATATCTATGTAGACAGTACGTACATCTCTCTTCAATTTAACTGAAAAGAAGAAAATTCTCACAAGTTCACTGTAGTTTCGGTGAACACTTGTCGCGGAAATATCGTAAATTGGATGTAGATAAGGTAATGCTGACGTGCGACTCTGTTACGTTTGTTCGACGGTGAGAGTGCGATTTATTACCATGGTAATAAATTAAGTTGAACAGAATGTATACATGAGACAAAAAGGATAAGGATAAGGGATATTTGTGTCTTTTATTCGGATATTTATATGTTTACTGTCTGCACCACGCAACATCGTGCATTAATTTAAAAGCTGAACGACATCTCTATTAAAATTAATGAAATATATATATATATATATAAAACATAGATGAAAGAGGGGGAGGGAGGGGAGGAGAGAGAGAACGAAAACGGAAACGATGCTAAACCAAGAGAATACAAAATCATATTAATACATATTAATATGTATATCATACAAAATTCATTGTACATTACATTTTCTTTCATGGATTTGTACGAAAAGTGCGCATACAATCATACGTACATAAAAGCTTTTATAGAATGCAAGAAACATACACGCGCGCCCGTGCACGCACGCACGCACGCACGCACGCACGCACGTACGCACGCACACACACACACACACGCGCGCGCACACACGCGCGCGTACACAACACACACACACACACACACACATTGCACGAGTATTTGCATATATGGCAAACCTCAATGGCAAACACGGCGAACTTCGGCACTTTCTACAGAGAATCCAGAAAATAACAATAAATACAAGATATATTTCACCATGAAAGACGTATAATTCCACCATAAAAAGAGTGAACAATACGAGACATGGTGTGTACGTATATGTAATTAAGTTACATAAATTTGTGCGATGATCGACTTTTAACACAATTGCATATTAGGTATGTATTATATGAATGCATAATAGGTATTTATATAGAATCTATATAGCTGTATAATTGTAACGAAATGCCAATGTCCGCGGACCTAAGTAGCTGTGCAAATCCGACGATGTATGATTAATTGAATTGGAAATCGCATTGTTAGACAACTGCAATTGCTTAGGCCCCTCTCGCCGGACACAGGAAGAAAGATGAGATAAAACGAACAACAGAAAAGAATATTTCAAAATGGTCGAGACTGAGAAAACAGGAGGGGTAGAATAACGCAATCGAGTTATCTTCCAAAAGGAAAGGAAATCTTAATACGCTTCGATTCTGCAACGCTGTGCTAATATCAATAATGATAAATGTATATCCTTTCTTTTTTGTTTTTCTTCCAAATGAAATGGCAAAATGATCTAAATCAGTTATATTTCGCACTGGTGCGAATGAATGGCAAAACGTATAGAGGAAACGAAGGGCACGTAAATACATATTAAGAAGAAACTAATTAAAAAGAAACTTATCTAATTGATATTGAATCGAAGTGAATGTATGATTGGCGCATTCACATTTTCGATATAAAAGGAATAAAATCTTATTTATTTTCTAGCGACTTATTCATATTTTGATAAAATATTATTCCTCAGTTGCATTTTCTTCTAAAATTGCAATTTCGGCTGGTCTGAATTTACTTAGCACGTAAGTTTTGATGAATATATGAAATATAAATTATACAATAACATTTGTCAAGTACGCCCAAGTGAGTAAAGCATTGAGGAGTCTCGGTTTTTCCGTTTACAGTTTCTTTCAATTAAATTTTGTTCCATTGTCTTTAAACATGAATGAATGAATGACACATATACACACACATACACACATATATGTATGTATATATCAGATGTATACATATATATAAGAAAGCACCAAATTATACAAATCTCAATAAATCTTAAGATATGAGTTTTGTAGAAAAATTTTTTAGATTAAATATTTACCTAGTTTCAAATGAGGATTTATAATCAGTGTAAGTGTCAGGTGATAGTGTTTCTGAGATTTTTCATATTTTTTCACAATTATTCATATTAAAAAATATAGAATCACATATTTTTTACACAAATCGATTCTCTTATCATTGTGCATGCAAGAAAATTAATCGTAAAATCATGAAAAAGTAAGTAGTCAACGAGATATTTTATCCGACGATATATTTTGATATATGAAAAACCCGAATTGTCTCATTAAGCATTTATTTTTCAATAATTATGTCTTAATTATTAAAAATATATAAATGACAAAAAGAATCGATTAAAAAAATGAGTAATTGCATTTAAAGAAGAAATGCCATTGCTCATTGCAGATGCATTGTATCAATTGTATGCAAAAAACAAGGTCATTAATTCAGTTTTGACATTCTATGTAAAATATAAGAGCATCGGAAAGTAACTACTTTAATGAGATATTTTATATTTTACATTCGAGTATCAGGATACGAAAATCTAAAACGTTTCGTTATATTCATTTTCTAATGATATAATATTTTTTAATGCAGAATGAGTGGAAAGAGTTCGATTTACATGAAAAAAAAGACACAATTTAATGATTCAATTAAACAAAAATAAACATGATCTTGAAAAAACTTTGGAACATCTATCTGGAACCAAACTGTGCTGACTATAAGACTAACATCTTTCGAAGGTAAATAAATCTCATCCGAGATATTTTTATATAAAACTCATATTTTAAGATTTACTGATAATAGTAATTTCTAGTAATTTACTTTGTGTGTGTACGTGTGTGTATTGTTACATGTCGATATCTAATTAAATATATTTCATATCTTGTTGATAACCTTTTACGGTCATACTTTACGTTCGTTATTTATCATTAAAAAAAAAACTTAATCGACTTTATTCAAAGCGAAGTGGGATCAGCAAGAATCAATCTGTGCAGAAACATTGTATAGTGTTCAAACGTTCGAGCGTTGTAAATGAGAACGGCAGAGAAACGTCATAGAAAAAAAAATCGTTCAATGGCGCAGATGGCATGATATTGTGATCTATACAAATTACAAATCACGAAGCATCCACAAGTAGTAAATATTTAAGATATAAATATATACACAGACATACACACATACATCCTTCTATGGTGTGACTAGAGAAAGGGGACACTGTCTTATAAGATGCATACGCAAAACAGCGCGTGCAGAAACACAAATGTGTTATTAACGAGCGAGGACAACTACAAACGTACCTAACTAAAACAAAATAAAAAATACGCAAAGAGCGAGAAAGATAAAGAAAAAACAGATATAAAAAAACGGAAGTGAAGAGATACCGTCTGATACATGTAAGAGTAAAAGTAATATAAAATAAATGAAACAAGAAAAAAACCCACAATACTCCTGCCACGCAGAGAGTCTTTAGACAGCTTTAAGAGAATAATTATTAATGATAAAACAATTATTAAATAATTATGATGAACTTTCTATATGTTGAATCGTGTCTAGTGAGAGAAGTACTATTGAAGTAAAGCAACACGAAAAAAAAAATTAATATTATACTATTGTCACACGTAAATTTCATTTTGTACGACTTATTTGATTAGTTATTTCTATCGAATGTTCTTTTGTTTTCTTTTTGTTTTTCTTTGTTTCTCATTATCTTCAGTAATATACATATAATAAGAGAGAGGGTGGTTGTTACGGGATAGCTTTTTGGTGTTTTGTTTGCTTTTACGAATGAATGTTGCGCGGTGAATGAAGGTACACCTTTTTGCTGGGACGTGTTAAAGCGCCCACAAGGATGTGCTGTAAATTCCACATACTTGTGTTTTTAATATATTCGGTGAAGTTACATATACCCACACACACACACACACACACACACACACGCGTGCGCCCTCACACACATATACACACGCGCGCGCGCGCGTACACACACACACACACACACACACACACCGCCCACCGCCACTGTTATCCATTGTCACGCTCTATTATTGTCACGTAGACTTTTTCCGTAGATATTGCATAGGGGACGACAGTTATGTGTTATGCGACAACACCGGACATTTGCGCCATAAACAGAATGCGATCCAAGATCTTTTGTTGCGGGACGACTCGTCAATCGCGATATAATCTTTCTCACTGCGCGAATTTACGGTTCGTAAAAAAAAAAAGAAAAAGAAAAAACAAAGTTAAGAATGAAAACTGCATCGTTGTTGCGATTATTCTTATTTTTATTGTCATTATTATTATTGCGATTATATTGTCATTATTCTTAATATTACGATTATTCTTCTTATATTACCATTACGATTAACTATTAATACTTATTATTATTGGAGCGCTAGTTGTGTACTGATGTCATTAGTAATGAAAGTTACGTTGAATCGGTCCTCAAGTAGGGCCGACTTCCTTCTTTTTTTTTAGCATTTATTACAACAATGATCAGTTGAATTTGCGAATTCAGTAGCTTTTTTTCCGTTTTTTTTCGTCTTCTTATGTCTCTCATTCCCAACTTCGATTTCAGTCGAATCTTCCCTCTCTCCTCTTGCCTATACTGAAATGTACTTTCTTTCTTCTTTCGCTTTGTTTATTTTGAGTGGTTTCCGAAAACGAAATAATAGAGGCGATAGACAAGTAGCTAGCTAAAAGGGAGAGAGAAGGGGAAAAGAAGAACCGGAAGGGAAGCAGGGAGAGAAGAGACGGACGATCAGAATTTCGATAGCGTTAAATTAGACGTTACTTAGATTCAACGATTGAATGGATTGAGCAGAATTAATAGTGTCTTTTGGCGCGTTGTTTTTCTTTTTTTCCTCCCGGCGCGCTCTCGCGTGTGTGTGCATGTTTGCGTGAATGTCAAATTCGTGTACATGTGTAAGCTCGACAATCGAAAAACGAGCGAGCTACTCTTTGTAAGGCGAGACAAGAGATTGAGAAAGAGGAAAGCCAATCGCGAGGACGATGCGCCGTTGAAATACGTTAATACTGCGATCCTCCAGAGGAAGTTATGTCGCAGGAGATAATACGTGTCCTTGCGAATTATTACATTTAAATCAATAGGGTATGAGAATCAAAGTTTGTTGTTGCAGAAAAACAATGAGAATTGCTGCGATTGGCCTTTGTATGTCATTTGATTTATTAAAGATAACAATCTGTTGCAAACCTTTTAAGTCAACCTTTCATCTTCTCGCATGCACGATACGAGCTCTTTTCAAGCGTTGCGCGATACATTTCATTACAATGCGAAATTATCATAGTATCGCTTTGTCACCGCAACATCGCGTAAGACATTCTTATACAAGGCACCTGACAACACTGTTCAACAAAAATCTACTTTTTCCGAGCGTAACTAAATTATTGTTTCTTACAGCTTTTTGAGCTCTGAATACGATTCGTTTAATAATTGCTCTATTCCAACACAATTTTCAGAGATTTGTAATGAAATCTGCAAAAAGGCCATACGACTGATCTCTTTTGCAAGATCGTGTCTTGATTTATCTCGATGTAATTTCCGGTTTCCCGAGTATGTACATCGTACATTGAAATAGTTGTCGAGATTTCCTCATATTTTAATATTAATAACAACTGATCTTTTTCGTGAGATCGTGTCTCAAGAACCGTCACTTTACAGAAATACAGGATTCACAAACTTTCCTTTCGTTGATAAACAGTAAACAGGATAGTTCGCTTTATTATATCAAAAGTGTAGTAATTTGGAATTAAAATACAGTTTTATTATTTAATTTGACATTCGTAGGAATCGCAAAAGCGTAAGTTTTGTAGATACGATAAATTTGCACTTCAAATTGTAATCAAATCAACAAGATACGACATATTTATTTTTATATATTTTTAAATTACATTTATTTATAAATAATAAATCCTTTTATCTTATCAACATTTGTCATATCCAATACATATTACGTTTTACCCAGGAATTACCACCCTTTCTTCGATAATTTATGACTGATTAGCCCAGCAATAAGATTAACATTAATATTTACTTAATAACTCTGTTTATTGTGTAAAACTGTTAAATTCTATTGACACTATTGAGAAAAGAGTTGGCAATTATTTAGATTTACGGATCACCCTCCAATTTCGATGATCTTCACATATATTGTCAAGATATATAAATATATGTCAAGGTCATCGAAATTGGTGGGTGGTCAGTAAATCTAAATAATTGCCTCAAATTCTACTTTTCTATTGAATCCTATAAAACTGTTGAGAATGTTTAGTTTATTTTGTAGATTTTGTTGAGTTTATAGAAGAATTATAGAAGAATATAGAAGAAAATAAGTTGACACTGAATTGTTTGTCATCCGAGCTACAGGAGAAGCCCCTGGCGAGGGGCAGCGGCGAGCGGCACGGGTGGTGAGCTACGAGTAACGAGCGACGCTACGCCCACCGAGCCCTGCCTTATAAAATGTTAAGGGGCTAATGAGGTTCGGTGGAAACAAGAGTCTTGTTAGGTCCCTGTAGTGTTGCCATCAGGTTAAATAGTATTAAGTAGCGTTTTGATTTACCTCGATTCTGTTTTATCTTAAAATTTTATAAGGTAGGGTTCAGGTTTGAATTTGGCGTTTCCACCGAAGCAAACCCAACCCGATTCTGACCCCGACTCTAGCCAACATCTGACCCTCGGTGGAAACGTTGTCGTACAGACTCCATGCTGCAGATCATACCTTGCTACTGTCAAAATTATTCCAATATAGAGTGCCACACAGTTTGCAAAGCCTATTTTAACAGATTTGGCTATCTGGGTAGTTATACTATGATGTAAACTATACATTTTTCAATGTAGAAATTTGCATGACTACCAATGGCTGGTAAATTCTAATTAAAGAAATTTATTGCGAAAAATATCACCTCAGCCAGGGTTTGAACCTGGACCTCCCTACACTCCAGGTGGGCGTCTCACCAATTCGACCACTGAGGCATGTGGTAATATTAGTCGCAATAAACAATCGTGTTTATAAATTATACCCTTACGGAAAAAACACTCAAGTGTTAACACTCGATTGTCCGAATTTATTCTCAAATTTGGGTGTTTACGCCCAAATTTGAGAGTAAATTCGTGTGTTAACGCTAAAACTTGAGTGTTTTTTCCGTAAGGGTATAATTTATAAACACGATTAAAACTGAACCTTTAAAACAAATTATTTGCATAGTGTACGATTGTATTATTTGTTGATCATGTATACACACTATACATTTTTAATCACTTGCAGTGTGACCTGTATAAAGTTTTAGGCTATCAATATCTTTTTTTAATGGAAGCTCAGCATTTATTCTGTCGCACAATATAATTAAATATTTGTTTTTAACATTATACTTTTGTCATTATTTTAAAGTGTAAATTATTATATCTATTAAAATATATCAGATCTAAAAATGTATGTAAATATTTCTGCAATTAAATATAAAATAATTACATTAACATTAACATTAGTATAATTACATTTAAATAAGGTTCTATTGCTGCATTCTTTCTAGTCAATTTTGTATATTAGTGATATAATGTGTAAAATATTCTAGCCACTCAAGAAAGTGGGATATTAAAATTAATGAAACGTCCTTATTTTCATTGTAGATTTGTTTCATAGTCTGTAGTGTATAGTTTTGTGTGTGCACTGTATGGTGCTTGGGCTTTATCCTTAATAAAATTACACAAAAACGCAGCTTCCTGGGATAAAGGTCCAATATATCTCTACCGTGATTTTCACAACAAATAGATACCCGTTTTAACATCAAACTTGTGAAATCCAGAACAGCGGATGCATATTGCAGTTTAACTAACAATTCCTTTAAAAAATTACACATTAATTGAAAAATATACGCAGATCTGGCGCTAAAGTCCAATAATTTGTTTAGCATTTCCTCGTTACATTGGGTAGCTACATGATTTGTGCCCTTTAAATTGGAAAACATGTCTACGAAACTATTGAGCAAAGGTTCCTCTATCAATTTTAATTTTTGTAGAGCATATATTTCTTCCTCCGTAGATAGTTTGAGATGCAAGTTTGAGCAGAGAGCGTCATGTAACAGTCTATTAATTTGATCGTTTGCTTCCATTTGTAAAAGTCTCACAAGCAATCGATCAGTGTGATGCATAAAAATTGCATTCTTAAGTGACAGATGCATTAAAGAAAGAGTTAAATGTCTCAAAACGTCTTCCGAGTGGCACTTATTCAAAACTTCGACTGTGAGATATTTGTCCAAAAGAATATTCATAAACCTCAAACTATTTTCTTTAGATACAAACATCTTTAAATGTTTAAAATTGCTTGTCATTCTGCAACATTTCCGTAAGACGTCCTGTAACACAATTATGTTAAAATATGAATTGTAAAGTAACTTAAAAAATATATCAATCCATATTTTCTATGTATACTTAAAAATAATCAACATACGATAATCAATAATCGAATTGAATAACGTTGATAAGCCTCCTTGGATATCTTATAACATAGAAGATTGCTCAACGATATACATAAAGTACTGGACACAGCGTTAGATTTTATGCAGAGCAAAGTTTCCTTCGGCATAATTTCATCATTGTTAGACTGAATAATATTTTTTGCATCACTGTAGCTTTGTAATATTACTCTGAGTATATCTGCATCCATTACTGCATTCAACTTGCAATGTAAGACTACACACAAACAGTTATATTCTCTTGCACGTATTGAATTGTTAGCTACAATTCATTATGAGATGAACCTGAACATAAAAAGAAAGAGTAATGTTAATAATAAAAATAACTTAAATATTAACCAATAAAAGAAAATTTAAACATAGGACTTTCAATATTGAAAGAAGTTAATCTGAGAGAAAAACATTGAGATTAAGGTTAAAATTATGACCGGTCAGTCTGTTATTTGATTGGCCGAGTCCTTAGGCAAGGAAACAAAGCTAAGACAACCGTTCAGTCAATTTTACAAGTTTTATTAAACAATGCTAATTTGATATACACAAAGACCTATATTTGACTCTCAATGCCTTAATTCCTAGATTAATTTGTTACACATAATTTTTAAGACAAATAAAGAAAAATCAATAGGAAATTTTATGATTATGTACATACCATTTTTAATAAACATTGATAAATAAATCCAGGATTGCGAACCTTTAGGCCCGGTTTCACCAACGCGAGTTAATCTAATCGGTCGGTTAACTTGACAGGGTGCCAACATAAAACTTCTTTATTAACCTATTTTCTTGGTTAATAAAGAAGTTTTATGTTGGCACCCTGTCAAGTTAACCGACCGATTAGATTAACTCGCGTTGGTGAAACCGGGCCTTAAAGTGCAAAATCAAAAGAAGCTGTTAATTAAAATAATAAGCATAATATTAATAAACGAGCAGGTTTTCTCCAAAATCCTCTCTTGGTGTTAATAATGTTTATATATAAAATAAACTGGATAAAGAAAAAAATCTTGCAAATTGATTCCACAAGCAATGTTAAGCCCGCTGCAGACGATGCTATTTTTCCTGCTGGATTGCTTGCAATTTAGTAAATTACTAGGAATCCTGAATGCTGAGTGGTGCAATGATAGTAATTTACTAAATTGCAAGCAATCCAGCAGGAAAAATAGCATCGTCTGCAGCGGGCTTTATATACTATACACTAGACGGATAACTTGTATTGAGGGTCAAAACGGGAGACATAGTGGAGACGCCTGTCGGCCAGCTGTGAACTACGGATTCTATTAGGCTGGATTCACATGGAGCGTGACTTGCGTAGCGTAACCTGCGTATCACCAATCACAGGGTCATTCTGATAGAACCGTTTCAATAATTCCGTTGAACTAGTCCTGTGATTGGCGATACGCAGGTTGCGCTACGCAACTTACGCTCCATGTGAATCCAGCCTCATTCTGATAGAACCGCGTCAATGGGCTTGTTTTCTGTTCCTGCACTGTGCACTGGTGAACTAGTGCAATAAATTGGAGTAAAGCCTTGGGTGCTTTCGCGACGTAGAGTAAAATGATCCGGATCAAAATGATCCGTGCTATGATTGGTCAAATCTGAAATTTCATTGAATAAAATTTCAATGAGATGCTACGAAATTTCAGATTTGACCAATCATAGCACGGATCATTTTGATCCGGATCATTTTACTCTACGTCGCGAAAGCACCCCTTGTGTCCACGATTCAAGAACTGTATCCAAGTTCTAGTTCCGAGAAATGCGTAGCCAATCACCTTGCAACTTTTATGGAATAGCTGCACGTTGATTGGCTACACATTTCTCGAAACTAGAACTTGGACCAAGTTCTTGGATCGTGGACACAAGGCTTAAGACAAGTAT
>NW_011967212.1:0-4360 GCF_000949405.1 Vollenhovia emeryi | reverse complement strand
CCAAGTTCTTGGATCGTGGACACAAGGCTTAAGACAAGTATATTTTTTCTCATTCTAGCTTACTGCACTAGTTCACCAGTGCAGGAACAGAAAACAAGCCCAATAATTTCGTTGAAATAGTTCTGTGATTGGTGATACGCAGGTTACGCTTACGCAAGTTACGCTCCATGTGAATCCAGCCTAAGGCCGGTATTCACAGTCCGTTCTTATATTTTTTGTAAGCAGAGGCTATGATTGGTCACGTTCAGCAGAACGTTTTTTTGCAACTGTTGGAAGTTTTCTGTGCTATGATTGGATTATTCCTCTGGTTCTAAAAATGTAATCCAATCTCAGTACAGAAAATGTTCAACAGTTGCAAAATAAACGTTCTGCTGAACGTGACCAGTGATTGTGTTCCGAAACTTATTATAAACGGTCGAACGACCTTTCCAACTAGGATCATACGTATGTAAGGTCTATGTGTCTATATACATGTATGTTTATGGTCACGAGCCTTTATGGCGTGGTTTAACAGACGCGTAATCTTTAGGGTAACGTAACCTGATCTAACCTAGCATATATATCGTTTGGAGTTGCCTCTTAGGAAATTGAAACATTCAAACACGTAAGATTTTATGCTATATTAATTTTATTGCATTAGCAACGTATTTTCATAATTTAAGTAAGGTTAAAGTTTATCTTAAGCATTATTCACAGAGACTAGAACATCCAACTTCAATTTTTAGTGAAAATGGATATTCGTCCAAATAATACCATTTATATCAATAATTTAAATGAAAAGATCAAGAAGGAAGAATTAAAAAAATCATTATACGCTATTTTCTCACAATTTGGTCAAATTTTGGATATTGTAGCTTTAAAAACAATAAAGATGCGTGGACAGGCATTTGTTATTTTCAAAGAAATTGCGAGTGCTACAAATGCCTTGAGATCGATGCAAGGCTTTCCATTCTATGACAAACCAATGGTAAGTGTTACATAAAATTCTTATTTGTGTTATTTTGTATATACATTATATTTTTGTGTTTATATTGAAGATATCCTGTATGTCGTGTGTGTGCATTCACACACACACGCGCGTGCATACATATAATTATATAGCATTTATTTGTAAATTAATCTAAATATATTACAGATACATAAAAATAATCTCTTTTTAAATTCTTCCATTTTGCAGAGAATACAATATGCTAAAACTGACAGCGATATTATTGCCAAAATGAAGGGCACCTTTGCGGAGCGTCCAAAGAAACCAAAACGAGTGATTCCAGTGGCAGATGAGGAAGCTAAACGTGCCAAGAAACGTGCGAAAGAGCAAGCAAAACATTCGCAACAAATTGGTTACCATGCCAATGTACCCCAACATCCAGGACTTGTTAATACTGCTGTTCCTGAGCAGCCACCTAATCAGATATTGTTCCTAACAAATCTGCCTGACGAGACAAGTGAAATGATGTTATCAATGCTGTTTAATCAATTTCCAGGCTTCAAGGAGGTACGGTTAGTGCCTAACCGACATGATATTGCATTTGTCGAATTTGAAAATGAAGTACAATCTGGTGCGGCAAAGGATGCGCTTCAAGGTTTTAAAATTACACCTTCGCATGCAATGAAAATATCTTTTGCAAAGAAATAGATTTATCATCTTTTTATATTGTTTATACTATAATAAAATAGAAATAAAGTGCAAGTTGTACTGCGCAAAGATAATTGTAGTCATTGATATTGTCTTTGATTATCTTATTACATAACTTTGCATAATCTGAAGTATTTTACATAATATCCAATGTTATTTTGCAACAGAACTGAATACAATTTTCAACATGATTTAATATATTGCGTATATTCCACGCGACAAGTTATATGATTGAGATTTCAACTTCAAAATATACGAAAAAATTATACACTTTATTTAAACAAAATTTTATATTCCATTTGAATGATTTATGTAAAAATAAATAATGTGAAAAAGCAAATTGCTACAAGACAGAATAATTGTTTTTTTTCCTTCAAATTTCCTATTTATGACTAACATTGTATTGAAATATAGTTTTTAACAAATTAATTTTATAGATCTGTCAAATTTATAGGTTTAATGTTAACAAACTATTATTTAGGAGATTTACTATTAATAAACTATTCTGTCATTAAGTTTATATATGGAAACTTGATCTCGAAGGATAAATTTCAATTAGATAATCATACAATGAGACTGATTTTGGCATTATATAATTTATCATATACATATGTTTGTACACTCAGAAGTATGTTGTATTTAAAATATGTTGTAATGAAATTTGCGACTGGATTAATTAATTACAACTATAATAATTTCTATTGCGTATATATCTATTACAACAATTCCAAATTTGACTTTTTTGTATTTTTTTAAACATCTGAGTCGAAATGATTGAGTTGAAGATTTGTCGAGATTTGTACCATATCAGTGTTAATTAAACTAACATTTTATTTCAACGCTTGGTTTTCAACGTTAATTTGACGTTGCATCAGCTATATTTTTGACTGGATAAGAGATGGAGGGATGTGTGTGTGTGTTAGGTTAAAACTGTAATCCAGAGGAAAATAAAATACTATTCTAATTTTGTCTACGGGTTACCTGGTATTGACTTATAAAATAAAAAATGTATATATTAACTAAAAATATATATTAACTCAAATGCACTAATATAATTTGAATTATGTCAAATTGATTTACAATAAATAAAATAAAAACAAACACATTTCAATAGTTTATAATTTATCTACCTTCTGTAATGATCACTTGAATTATATGAATCACTTGAATTATACATATTATACCGCAATAACAATCGACCGATTGTTATTGCGGTTTTATCAATGCATTTGTATCAAACCATTCAACATATTTACATTTTTCATAATAAATTAAAACAAATGTGTTTTTATATATGTATACATATAAATTTCTTATTTATTTTATATAATAGAATAAATTTTTGAAAGTTGTAATAAACATAAAATAGTTTTTATTATTTAAATAATAATGCAACACATAATACAAACAATAATGTAATACATAATGTGAACAATAATATAACATACAATATATGTAATATCTAAATACTTTGGGTTTTCAAATACTGCAAAATATTATTTAATATTTTTTTTGTTTTAATTAATTGCGGTTTTCCATTTTTGCTTTTCTGTAATAATTGGATTGCATCTTTTTCGCTCTTTTTGTAGGTCATTATCAGTAACTCATAAGTAGGGCTGTGAAATATATGCATTTGCATATTTTTCCTGGTTAACTAAAACATGCAGTTTTAACAAACTGTATATGTTTTGAAACAATTGGAATCAATTTCAGCTAATTTTATTTTGCATATTTGTGCATATATTGTTATAAATGCATATTTTTGCATAAGCGGATTGTAATTGCATATTTTTTTACATATCCGGCATATCGGCACTTGGCACGTCAAACCTTAATGTTTCTGAGCAGGCAAAAGAAAAAAAATCCCCGAAAAAGAGCTACGGGCTCTCTCCCATTCTTCCGTTTCCAAGACTGAGTTTGTGTTTGTTCAGTTGCTGCTTCACCACTTTTCGCGAACTTTTGGTCGCTTTTGCTTCTCTTGGAAATGTAGAAAGGTGTTTGTTCCACTGTAAATGTTCTCTTGGAATAGTTTAATATTGGATTCATGGAAATATTACGACCTTTTGGACCAATAGGTCAGGAGTTTTTTTCTTTTTTAATGTTCGTTGTTAAATTTTTTAAATAAACATTTTTTTTAAACGCGTTTTTCTTTTTTAATATTCGCCATGTGATGTTCCTCTTGCCACTGTTTCTCTGTTTACTTTTATTTGTGTTTATACTTATGTGTATATTGCGATTTCCTTATTTTTTCTCATGGTAGTTTTCGCATATTTTCAGTTTTTAATTGCATATTTTACCAAATATATTTACATATATATGTGCATATTTGTCTGTTTTTATTGCATATAAATCACAGCCCTACTCATAAGAAATATTATTTTCAGCTAATCTTTTCTTCATTCCAGTTGAAATAACACCGTTAAGAGATTCTAAAGTTTTTATTGTTTTTGCAAGTTGTGTCGATTTTTGCGAGGTGTGCATCATGTCATCAATACATATTATGTTATCTATGAGATCTTCTTTTTTAAAATGATGTAAGGTCAATTTCTCCAATAAAGTTATGTCAAACATTGCATCATGTATTCTTTCAGATACTTTAAGTGTTCTGCAGCTAATGTTTGTAATGTACATTGTCCCTTTGATTTTCGGTTTGAAAATTTTTTTAAAAATAAACGTAATGTGTCAACAAAACCAATAATAATTGTTTTGAATTCATCAACAACA
>NW_011967211.1:1938768-1962013 GCF_000949405.1 Vollenhovia emeryi | reverse complement strand
GTCAGCAAAGTTGCAGCGTTTGTCGAGATGTAAAAGAAACCGCCATAAAAAGTTGGGAAATTCAACAAAGTTCAATGTCAACAAATAGTCATCAACAACGGTGAGAGATGGCGAAAAAGTGCACATCAGCAACGTTGCAGCGTTTGTCGAGATGTAAAAGAAACCGTCATAAAAAGTTGGAAAATACAACAACGTTCAATGATAACAATTTCTTATTAACAACTTTCCAATTGCACTACAAACGTCGACATACGAATACAAACGATTGCATATAGGAGTCATTTAAAAATACGTTCAGTCGGCGTCAAGTATGAGCGAATGACATGTGCTACGCATACGCAGCATTTTTCTATGCAATTATAGGCCTGTTCTTTATTACCGCACTACTGAACTAGTGCAACAAGTTAAAATGAAACAAATAGATTACCTCTCAAGCCTATCACACAATGCCAGGCAACAGGCAACAGGAACAGGGAATAGAATTTTTGACGCGTTGGATTCGTCGGAAATTTTCCTTCAACCAATCCAACGCGTCAAAAATTCTATTCCCTATTCCTGTTGCCTGTTGCCTCGCATTGGCTGCGTTCGGCAGGAAAAGCTGCTTTGCAACTGTTGTAAAATTCGTGAATCTGATTGGTGTGTCCTCTCAATCTTGTGTGAATTTTAGAGCATACGCCAATCAGATTCATGAATTTTACAACAGTTGCAAAGCAGCTTTTTCTGCCGAACGTAGCCATTGTGTGATAGGCTTCATTCCAACTCATTGCACCAGTGCGCACTAGTTCAGGAGTGCAGCAATAAAGAACAGACCCCATGTCCTCGCTTGCACTAATTTAGTTCAGTGCAGTGCAATATGAACTCGTGCAGTAATAAAGAACAAACCTTGTGTGAATTGTAGAGTGTAGAGAGTTGTTGATTCATTTTTCTCTTCATATATCTCTGGCACACACGTTTCACTGTGAATTTGATATAATTACGATGTCCGATGAATCCGAATTTGATGTGGAGCCGGAAGAAGTTGATATTTACAAAAGAAAATACCAACTACTGTTGGAGAGATGCGAAGTTTTACAACAGGTTAAGTTTCTCCCTTCTGGAACAAAGTCATTGTCAGCGGTTTTTATTTTCTTATTTCCAACTATATAGTATTCTTTAAACGATAGGAAAATGAAAGATTGGTCTACAGAATCCAGAAAGTGAGGAAGCTTCTACGACGCACGAGAAAAGAGAAAAGGTTAGTTTTGTAGGTTAACTTGGATTGCTTGATGTCGATAGTTGAGGAAACTATCATCTAATTATCTATTTTCGTCGTCTGTGTTATCGCTTGTAGATTCTTGATCGATCGATTGGATCGACATGGAGATCGTTGGCGGGAAGTTCCGATGGGTGTGCTCGAGGAGAACAGTGTGTTTCAAACGACTCCAAAGTCAGAGAAAGGGGGGAAAGGTAGCTCTCATAACGCTAAAGAGGAGAAGCCTAGGAAGGGAACGAAGAGAAAGGGCGCGAAAGCTGATCCAAATGCACCAAAGAGACCCGCTAATCCTTTCTTTCAATTTTGTCAAGAGCAAAGACCACGTGTTATGGAACGTTTAGCAGGAGAGCCGGAGCCTAGTAAACAAGAACTTACTAGACAGCTTGCGACCACTTGGAAATCTCTCAGCTCTGAGGATAAAAAAGTAAGGTCTATTTCGCGTAATATTGACATAGACCTTTGCCTTTGTTGACCTTTGCCGTTTCAGATATATTACGACATGTATGAGAGATCCAAGGAGAAATATGTTGCCGAGATGCAAATATATAACAAGAAGACTGAGGAAGCGCCATGTCAAATGCCGCTAAATATAACGTAATATTAAACCATTATCCAGTATTGGTCCACTTGTGATCGCAGCTTTGTAAGGATAGTAACTTTGTAGACGTTTACAGGTAACTTTGCGTATCTGCTCTCGATGACGCGTCAGCTAGTATGATGTATGATGTATGATGTCTGATGTCGAGAGCAAGACTAAAGAGTCGAGATAACGTAGAGATGTTTACAGTGAAGGGGAAACGTAACGAGCAAGGCTTACATTATTAACGTAGCGTTTTAATACAGTTTAGATTTGTGTCGTTGTAAATACTTGATAAATATAAAAAGGTAAATGTTTCGTCTGAAAAGTTAAGCTTTAAAATGATCCTTTTCGCGCCTCAAGTACGACATTGTCTGAACGGGATCATTTTGTTGCGCGTGTTTCATAACGGGCGACTCGTGCACTCTCATAAACGGATTTGTCAGCTTTTCGTCCTTAATAGTGCTGGGCACTGTTGGAAGATTATTAACACGTTGGGTATGCACCAAATCCAATTTTTGTTGAATCGCCGCGTTTTCGGGTTCCACGTGTAAGCCGAACTTGAGATTGTTGGCCGTATACTCGTGTCCGCAATACACCTTCTGCAAGATATACAAACGAGGTTTGACGATAATTATTATACAATATTACGCGAGTAACTTACCGTCTCTTCGGGTAAAGAGCCTAGAATTTCGACGAGCGCCTTGTACATTTGTTCCGCTGTACCCTCGAAGAATCTCCCGCAGCCTCCAGCAAAGAGTGTGTCTCCTTTGAGATTAAACACGAGTTACATTCGAGTGTGCACACTGCAGATATTTCTCTTTATTAGACATTTACCTGTAAATACGGACGGCGAGTGTTGTTCTCTACCTCCTTCACCTCCCGTAACGTAGTAACAAACGTGCCCACGCGTATGGCAGGGTGTCGCGAGACACTTGACCGACAAATTGCCAATATTAAACGTGTCGTTGTGCGTAATTTTACAATTAATTGCCTCTATTCTATCATCGCCGCCATATATCGCGAGATCAGCGAAGCTTTTCGACAGTTTGGCATTCCCACCGGCATGATCCCAATGATGGTGAGTGGTTAGAACCTTGGTCAATTTGACGTCGTTTTGTTGGACGGCTGCAATTACAGTTTCCGGATCGACAGGATCTACGACGGCAGCCTCCTTCGTCGCTTCGTCGATAATCAAGTACATGTAATTGTCTTGAAGCGCTGGTAATATGTGCACTTTCATATTGGAATGATCCACCGTTGCGCTCAGGCTGTGCGCTCTACCGTTGGAAGAAATGCCCTTTACTGAAACATTTCGAGAAGATGTGATTTATAGTGGCAGATATACGTAAGGCTGAAAGCGGTAGCGACGGAAGAGTGGACAAGTATACATACAACGTACCCTTAAAATACATGGACGTGAGTTTATTCTCGAGCCACGTTGGACACGCACGTAGTGCAACTTGACGAAACATGATGACAAGAGCAAAAGAGGGAGGAAGGTTATTTACTTGGTTATTTACTTTGTGCGCGCAAAATCTCCTTGCTACTTGCCTAATGAGATACCAAGCAGTCCTGACATACGCGAGGAGGTGCCGTACCGTGGAAGAAGAGAGAAGTCGACGCACTTGTCGAGGGGAGAAACAATTTACCGCGTGGTAAATGCAGTCGTAGTTGGCAGTTGCGATCATCGCGGTTAGAGGGCAGTGCGAGCGATACACACCGGCAACGTGATCGTGTAGGTTAGGATCGCTATTCAATAATCTATTCGATATTCGTTGTTGAAATAACGTAACGATATTTGACGAGCGAAATGTCGAGCGGCAACACGAGAGAGATCATTACGATAGACGACGAGGAAGACCAAGGTGGGTCCATCGCAACTTGCATTGCGATGTCATTTGTCAATAATTGCAACAATTTTCAGCCACGGAGGAGGACGGCGAGATCGCTGCGATTGATTACGAGCTGCAGCAAATAGAGAGCGAGCTGCAAAAGTTGCAGGATCGCAAAAAGTTGTTGACGCAACGCAAAGACAAGTTGCGCGACGATGCTCTCTTGGTAAAGAGCGTCTCCCTGTCGAAGAGAAATTGGAACAAGGAAGATTTCCCTTGGTCCGCGAAGCTGAGGGAAACGCTTAAGGACGTATTCGCGATCGAGAGGCTACGAGAGCTACAGCTACAGACTATGAATGCAATCATGTCCAAGGAAGATGCAATACTGATCATGCCTACGGGCGGTGGTAAGAGCTTGTGCTATCAATTGCCAGCCGTGATGAGCAAAGGCGTAACGGTGGTTGTCTCGCCGTTGGTATCCTTGATGGAGGATCAGCTGCACGGATTGCACAAGCTCGACGTAAAGGCCGACATGCTGTGCACAAAGGCCGGCAAGGAGAGGGTCGACGCGATTATGACGGCCCTCGCGGACAAGACCTCGTCGCTCAAGCTGATTTACGTAACGCCCGAGTACATGGCAAAGTCGAACCGCTTTATGAACAAGCTGCAAAAGGCATACGAGCTGGGCCACCTGGAACGGTTCGCGATCGACGAGGTACACTGCTGCAGCCAATGGGGCCACGACTTCAGGCCCGATTACAAGTTTCTCGGAGTACTCAAGTCCATGTTCCCCGGAGTGCCGATTCTCGGGCTCACCGCGACGGCTCCGGCCAAAATTATCGTAGACGTGCAGAAGATGCTGGATATTAGGGGCTGCCTGGTCTTGCGCGCCTCGTTCAACAGGCCGAATCTATATTACGAGGTTCGCCGCAAGCCAGCGGACAAGGTGGCGTGCCTCGCGATGATAGAGAATCTGCTCAAGAGTCGCTTCGGCGGCAAGTCTGGAATCATTTACACAACCACGATCAAAGACGCGGAGCAATTGACCAGCGACTTGAGAGACAGAGGCCTCAAGGTCGGATGTTACCACGCGATGCTCGAAGCTGACTATCGCTCGGAGGTCTATGCGAAATGGATGTCGGGCAAGTATCAAGCGGTAGTGGCTACTATCGCTTTCGGATTGGGCATCGACAAGCCGGACGTGCGATTCGTCATTCATCACTGCGTGTCAAAGTCGATGGAGAATTTCTACCAGGAGAGTGGCCGAGCGGGTAGAGACGGCCGTAAGTCGGTGTGTCTGGTGCTCTACAGATTGGCGGACGCGTTCAAATTGAGCACCATGGTGTTTCATCATCAAAATAAGGTCGGCCTGCAGAACTTGTACAAGGTAGTGGCCTATTGTCTGGACCAGACGTCCTGTAGGCGGAGCTTAATAGCGACGCACTTTGAGGAGAGCTGGCAGGGAAGCGACTGCGCCAAGATGTGCGACCACTGTAGGAAGCCTAGCGTGAAGAAGCAAGTGGACATTGCGCGATATTGCAGACAATTGTATCAAATTATGACTAAAGCTGTGCAAAACCAAGTACGACTGACCACGCTGAAACTCGTCGACGCTTGGTATGGCAGAGGTGCGTCGTCGTTACGGGTGCCTAGCGTGCCGGTGCCAAGCTTTACGAGAGAATGCGCGGATGCTATCATAGGGCATTTACTGATAAACGGTTATCTGCAAGAGGACTTTCACTTTTCAGCATATTCGACGATATCGTATCTTAAACGCGGACCGAAATCGGGACTGGCTGTCGACAACGATCACAAGATACTCTTCAACTACGAGCTTTGTTAATTTCTCTTAAAAGTATTGGTAAATGCGTGAGTGAAATGAAGTGAAATGAGTGAGAGTAGTAACGAGTCAGCGAAATGTCGGCGGGTCGGGTAGTAGGACAGGCGCGGTATGTTCCGCGATCAAATTCAAGTATTGATCTAGGATAAGCCCGCGTTTCTCCTATACATTGTTAATGAACTAAGCCATCGTGGTACAATTGGAGCCGAGATGGAAAACTTGTAGAGCAGCAAGTACGCGTCTGCGGATTTTTGCGGATTTCATCGAAATGAACGTACTTGCGCGCGGCGTCGCGACGGCGACGACGACAACGACAACTGCGCGACCACTGCGACGGCGCTCGCGCACTAAGCAGTGACGCTTGAACGTCAGCGATTTAGAAACAGGTAGAAAGAGGTTGACTGATCCCAATTTCGTTCATGCGCCCCGAGAAAATGTTTCAGCGGTACTAATTCGAAAAATGGCGGAGGATAAGGCTGCGTTGTCGCGCGAGCCAACAACGAGACGGGATGCGCACCGCGTCACCGCGACGTTCCGTATGTAACGAGGCTAATCGAAGCGACAAGGCCGTCTATCGACGATACGTTACACGGAAGGACTACGGGGCGAATCCATGCAAGAGCCGGTGCTTTTTACTCACCGGATTATGCACACCCTTCGTCCTACGCTCTCCGCCAATTGGCTCCGTTCGCAACGTCGATATAGCCCGGGCCGTGTCTGGAAATCTCGCGAGTAAGTGGCAAGGACTTGAACTTTAAAACAAACGCTTCGTTACACGTGTGATTTTTACAGCAAGTTCCTAACGTAATCGACAATGCCTCTCCCAAACATTTTGAGAAAAGCGAGCAGCTACATCCTTGGCGAGTGCGGCCAGGACAATCGACGCGTCATTTATCAAGACGGTGAGGCGCTATTCTGCAAAAATAACGTCTGCGTGCACCCACCTACGTTAATGAGACAGCACGCCGACGTGGTCCATCATCCCGGTTATATGACTATAACTTGCAAGTTGAACAAAAACTCCAATTTGCCGACCCTGCACCTAAGTTGGATACCCAACAGCACGTTGCGCAAGCATCCTACCGCACTGGAGAATCTGAGCGGCAGGAACTCTGCCGCGACCTCCCCGCGTTCGCGTTCCCGAATCCCCGACAAGACATCGCTCAACGTTTCGGACGCTGTGAGACACGAGCTCGAGAACGAGAATGAAAACGAAAACGAGAATGAAAACGATACCGAGAATACCGAGAATACCGAGAATACCGAGAACGATAACGGAAATGGGAAACTAGACGTGTGCTTGGAGGCCAAGGAGCCCGTCGACTGCGGCGACTGCGAACGCGTCTGCTCCGGTTCTGGCTACCGTTTCGGCTATCATTTTCTACGCCGTCGAGATCCAGCCACGGTCGAGCGCGACGATGAAAATGCCAAGACCGAGACCGAGAGCGCGACCGGGGCCGCGGCCGAGCCCGAAACCGGGAAACGCGGTCCGAGCACGGATTCGGTAGATTCGAGCGGCGACAAGAATGGAGATTTGAAAGAGCGGGACAACGACGAGGAGCCGCGCTTCTCCTTCCGCGACGATACGAGCGTCAAGAGTCGCAGCTTGTCGTTAACGTCCACGTGCAGCTTGTCAATCTCGGTACCCACCGACGGTACGTAGAAAAGATTGTTACTGCCCTTTAAGCGGTAAATTAATCACGTTGTTGTTTGCACAGCGGAAGAAGCGCCGTCGTGGATGAGGTCGCCGGAGCTCTTGGCGCTACAGCACAATCTTGTCTTTCCCGAGAGCGCGACCGCGTCGCCCGTCACGCTACGCAGAGCGCATCGATGCAGGAGATTCTCGGTCGATCTCGGCGAGATGCGATCCTTGAGACTGTTTTTCGCCGATCCTGCGTGCACCTGCGGTCAGCTGGTCGTAGCGAGCAGAGAGAGCCAATACAAGATCTTGCATTTCCATCACGGCGGCTTGGACCGGCTAGCCGCCACTCTGCACCAATGGCATCAGTTGCTTTATCCGCGCTTAAGCACGGACACGGAGGAGACTCTGCCGTACAGGTCAGAGCACTTGAATCGGATTATTACTCGATGAAATTAGAATTGCGACGTAAGCGATCCATGTTTCGCCAGGCATTTCATGGTATGCCGGCCGGAAGTGAGCCGAGACGAGCTGCATCCCGAGGAGGGTCAAGTGCCAATGATCACGTCGCTAGTCTGGAAAGATTTGCTGAATGAACGGGGCCAAGTGGAGGATGACCTTGCTCTTCGCAAGGGCATCTTTCTCGGTGGTTTGGAACCGGCACTGCGAAAGATCGTCTGGCCTTTCCTGTTGCATTGTTATTCCTATCAGAGCACGTACGAGGACAGAGAGCAGATCGACGCCATTAGACGGCAAGAGTACGAGGAGATAGAGAGACGCAGACTGAGCATGAATCCGGAGCAAGCCGAGCATTTCTGGCGAAACGTCGTGTGCATAGTGGAGAAGGATGTTGTCCGCACGGATAGGGCTAACCCGTATTACGCCGGTGAGGGTAATCCCAACGTCGAAGTAATGAAGTGAGTCACTTGATCTAACGATAACGGTCTTCCCTCCAATTTATATACTCCAATTTATATACTCGTTTCCCACGCAGGAACATTTTACTCAACTACGCGGTGTACAATTGCCGCTTGGGTTACACTCAAGGAATGTCCGATCTCCTAGCTCCGTTGCTAGCCGAACTCAACTCCGAGATCGACGCCTTCTGGTGTTTCGCCGGTTTGATGCAGAGATCGGTAGCCGTGTGCACTCCGACCGACACAGACATGGACAGAAATCTGTGTTATCTTCGAGAATTGGTAAGAATCATGGTGCCAGATTTTTATACGCATCTGGAAAGGCATACGGATGCCTTGGAGCTTCTATTTTGCCATCGATGGATACTCTTGTACGTACAATCGTGTGTAGACATACGTTGACATACGTCGACTCTTTGTCTCACCTTCCTCCTTGCAGGTGCCTGAAAAGAGAATTTTCAACCGAGATTGCACTGGTTATGTGGGAAGCCTGCTGGGTCAATTACTTGACGGATCACTTCCACTTGTTTCTTTGTCTCGCAATAATGTGCGTTTACGCGGACGACGTGATTGCCCAAGATCTCCGAACGGACGAAATGTTGCTGCATTTCAGTTCATTGGCCATGTATATGGACGGGAATGTTATACTTCGAAAGGCGCGAGGCCTGCTTCATCATTTCCGTCAGCTTGTGCGCTTACCTTGCACGTTAGCCGGACTGTGCCGACAATGTGGTCCAGGAATGTGGGACAGCGCGCACGATCCGGTAATAGAGTGCGTAGGCCACGAGGATACTCACTGTCCCTATTTAAATAATTACGAGTAACCAAGTCACTAATTTGTAGAAAGAAGGAGGGGAGAGATCAGTATTACTTGACGTACGAATTAACTTGAATTTTGCAAGTCAAATTGTTAGATTAATCGAATCCTTGTTCTACACGGATTTTCTTTACTAATAAACCTTGATTACTAGTCTATAAGGGATTTCCTGCAAAAATTACTAATATTTATCGAGTCTAGCCATAATGCTCTCTAAATCTACATGCGAGTAAATTCGATCGTTACACACCACACACATATGTCACACGCGACGATATGCATCTTTATTCTTGTATGTTGAAGCACTTTTTCGATTGACCAACAAAGACAAAGATATATTAATTGTAATAACCTACGTTATACACATTGTTATCTCGATTTAAGCCAATGCCACAAAACACAAAGACATATCTCAAAATCCAATTTCAAATCGAGTTGACTTGAAGTCGATTTCTAATAAGTAAAACTCACTGATCGTATATCAATCGATAAATATCTCTGCAGTATTCGCAATGTTAAAGACTGAAAGAATGAAAGAAGAGGATAAACGAGAGAGAGAGATAGCTACCAGCGATCTAGTCCAAGCAGGGAGCTTGTCCGCTAAAAACCAAAAGGAGAATTCAAAAAGGAGAAATCAAATTGCACACGAGAACACGAGAGAAATGCTATTTATTATGTAAATACAAGTAGCCGAATCGTGCAGGGTATAAATCAATAGTAGCGTATATACCTTCACTCCAAAGTGTTCACTTCTCGTACGCGTATGTATGCGGTAACTCCACATGAAAGAAAACAATGTAAAAGAATAGCGTAGAGCTTTCACAATAATTCCTTTTTTTCCTTCACTATAATTGCTGAACTTGACGCCAGACTTAACGGTTGAAAATTCAATCGACATTCGCGATCAAATTGCCAAATGTCACAGTCGCACCTATATTCCCCTTGCGAAACTTGTTTGAAAACGAAATTATTGCGATAATTAAACTAATTTCACCGAGTAATTTTAAATAACGAATGAGAATATCGATCCTTTTTGGTTTAATAATAATTATTACATATGTACGATATAATCCGTTGTCGCAGATATACGTAAAGATAGAGCTGCTTTGTAATATTCAAGATTTTACAGATTTACCGTGCCTATGCAACAAGGGCGAGATTGTAATGTATTCCCACGCTGATTCACTCAATCAGGTGGAAATTTTATCGAAAATAGCTTTTATCGCGCTTTTATCGTGCTATCTGGTATCGTTGAAATCTTGAAGAGAAATCTATCTGTGTTAAGATCTGTGCCACGCAGATCTCATTGTCAGTTTGAAATAAATATAAGAATGTAGAAATGTGTGTGTGTGTGTGTGTGTATGTATGTGTATATAAACCGGTGCGAATAAATTGGTAAAGTAAGACTTGTATAATCAACTATTTATTATTATCCGTTTCAATTGTTTTTGGAAAAAATATATACATATATATATATGTATGTGCGTACGCACACCCGCAACATTCTTCATTGTACGCTACAATTGCACAGGTACACAGATATGACGGACATGCTGCAAATACCTTTTTGGCAGTTTCATACGTATCTTGTAGAAAAATACAATCTCAAAAAGAACATGATGCTTTTACTCGCCGCTACCATCGTATAACCACGCTAACGTTATTTTATTATAAATACACGAACATGAGGGATTATTTTAGCGCATAAAAAAAATGTAAATACAAGAACGGAGATTCGTATGATGAAGAAATGACACATATCTGTCGAGAAAAAGTGAGAGATGTTCCTACAAATCTCTACATTCCTATAGTCCCTGTATATATTAAAACTATACGTTAAATATAATATTTGACTTGTACACGCCGACTTGTGCCAAAGTATTGTCATACGTACGTATGCTAACTCTGTATCCACAGGCTCGCAAACTGAGTTTAGTCTGCATTTTAGCCATTTAGCGGAGATACATGGTATCGCCTTTGTATTAGTCTCTGCGATAGAATTTGTTATTGACCGAACCAAGATTGCAAGGATTGCAAGGATTGCAAGTGAATTTGCATGAAATTGACCGAGACTAAAATCATACAGGTAATAGCCCATATGACGACAAAAGCTAGCCAACACCTGCCTGAGAAAGGGCTTGCGAATTTGTTGACGACCCCAAGGCCGATAACTTTGTCGGCCCTCTTCCTAGCGTAATAAACGAGGAGCGTAGGTATTAAATACTGTATTCCTGCACCAGCGTACGAGCCTGTGATACCAACTAATATCGATAGATCTTTGGTAGTCATCGCGATCAGGTACGGTGGTACTACCGCCAAGATGGGGAAGACGAGTTTCCGAAGACATAAATTGTAAGATGCGTCCTCTTGAAGAAAAAGCGACTGCAAATTATTTCGGAGAGTAATCGCTATAATGGGAAAACTGGTACTCAAAGTAAAGACTGGGAAGAGGGCTAGGAAATACTCGATAAGTAGCATGAAAATATTGTCACTCTTGGAACAGTCAGCCAAGCCGCGTGGTCCAAAGTCCAAGGTATAAAGGTCATCCAAACGCTCAAAGGCAAAGATGCCAGTTAGAGCCAATAGTAAATAAAAGAGAGCGATTAGAGTGTAATCGAGAGCTAGAAATCGATTGAGTCTCGATTTGTTAGCTATTGGTGCAACCAACGCCGGTAACGAATGATGACACATGAAGGAGTAGACGCAAGCACCGAAAAGACTGGGAATTCCTAGAAATGGCCTGTATATATTGCTCGACTTGATTAGCAATCCAGTGTAATCCTGGTAACTTACCGGCTAGACTCGCGACAGGTGGATCGCCACGGGGGCCGTAGACAATAAGATTTTTTAAAGCGTACGCAATCATTATAGTGAATGCGAGCCATCGCATTATCGACGTCACCAATTGAAGATACTTGGTCTTTTGGACATTGAAAAATACAAACGGGCCCAACGATACTACAAACATGGTCTGAAAATGGAAAGGATGTAACAAGCAGCTACGCTGTCGTAAATAAAATGGAAATAACTTTGTAAGAAAATATATATTTTTTACCACAAATATTCTGTATGCATCCAGTCGATTAAACGTGGAGCCTTCCCAGCAAAATTCAGTGTCTGGTATGGTATCGTTGCACGTAAGATTTCTTGGCAAGTAAGTGCAGGCGACGTCAGCTAATGACTTTGCTACTGCTGCGCCATAAATGCTTAAATCGCCATATAGATATACGGCGAAACACAAATAGAAGAGGGTAATGCCAAATCTATTGAAAAAGATGGATGCCATCTGTCCCATCTCAATTTTCTCGTGAATGACATAATATCTACCAGCCATATCCGGACTGGTCGGAAGAGAAGCTACCAACGGAGTGTCCTCCGAATCTGAATTGGAAGGAGCAGATTCACCTATCGCCTGTAAAACCTGCTGCGAGTATTTCATGTGTTTAATGAAAGCTTGAATAGAAAGGTAAACATGATGGAAAACACTTACACGTTTCCGATGCTGGATACGCCTCCACGTAACAATAGCATTGGCAGATGCCATTGCTTCTATGACAAATGTAACCGTGACAAAACTATACGAAAGAAACAATTCAGTGAGAGACATATGGAAAGATAAGAATGGAGGGTTCTCTCTGCGTACCTGATAAAAGCCAAAACTAAAATGACGCTTAATCCAAGTGCCCATCCTGCTCGACTAAATACAGCGGGTAAAGTCAGAGCGCCTGTTCCAACGATGAGATTGAAGATGTACACGAGGCCGATCTACGATAGAAGGTTGAGGTTGAGGTTAGGGACAAGAAATTTAGGGCTGTGTCAATTGCCACGCGAAACGATTCCTTACCCACGTTGGATACTGATCGCTAATCACATCCTGCTCAGGCATCTCTCTCTCTCTCTGTCGAGTGTCGAGTCGAGCCAGCACTAAACTCGACTAAATTCGCAGAACGTATGCTCAAGGATGTCGCCCCACGTCGCTCTACACGAGCGCATTACGTAGCATCGCGTCACATCGTCTGAGCACACGCGAAACACAGACAAACGGAAGAAGGGGTTAATCACCGACCTATTCATACTTTTCCGTTGACAATGACACGACTGTTGACACCCACGTGCTTTCAAATACGATACAGTATAGTGGACTTTTCGTTGCCAAGATAATGATAATAAATTCTTATTTATCCAACTTTTCCTTAAATTAAACTTAATCAAGTTAAAGGAGAGAAGGAAGGAACTTGAAAAGAGACACAATCGTGTTTTTCAGACTTTTATTTTATAATCCCATAAGTCTAAAGTAGTCTTTAAGATGTGTACGTGTGTGTGTGAATGGTCTTGCGCAATACAATGGGAATAAATTATAATACTTTGGCTACGCTTACGGGGTCGAAACCGTGGTGCCTTTCCTCTTTTTTTTTCTTTCTCCATTTGTTTGAGCGAGCGTTGATACGGCTTTTCTGGATCAGACCCCATCGTGTAAAAAAAGGGGGGAAAAAGAAAGAAAGAAAGAAGACAAAAAAGGCCATCTTTTCCCTCAACGATAGGCAAATTGTAATAGAAAACAAGTAAAATGTCGGAGGCTTGTCTCTCTGCGCGGAATAACGTACAACGTATGTTGAGCTTTGACGCAAGCATCTCTTAAAAACACCGCACATTGATCGGAATGCATCGACGTTGATTGCCATCGTGTGTCGGAACTCTGTTCTATCCGCGGGAAGAGTAACCGACAATCTTTCCCACAACAGAGATGTGAACGTTTCTTGCTCGAATTCTCAAAGTGGCAATCGAGGTTTACGCGTTTATGAGGGAGGAGCAAAGTCTTCTTTTTCTAACGAAAAAAAAAAGTATTCTGTTCTCGCGTCGAGAGAAGGATGCATCTCGCGAGGGGAATGTTTGGCTAAATGCTACCGACTTGCTAGAGACACACAAGTTATTGAAATATATAATACAAGGGACTCGATATAAGACAAGGTAGAAAAAGGTATTTGGGAATCGGGGCACGATGTTTAAGATCGTTATATCGAATCAATGTGAAAAATGATTTAAACGAGCAAGAACGATTTATATCGGGTTGCCGCCGAGACCGAGGAACAATCGCGGGAGGAGAGCGATATATATATATATATGTGTGTATATATATATGTATCACTCTTTCTCTCTTTCTTTCTCTCCTCTCGTTTAATCGGACGCGTCTACCTTACGCGTATCTTAAACACGTACATCCGAATTGAAAGAAGCTACCTTTGCCCCGGAGGAACCAAAGGGCAATCGTCGCGGAAGTTGATGTTACGTCCGCCTGCGAAACGAGACAAAAGCCCCTCTCTCTCTCTCTCTCTCAAAGTCTCAGGGATCTCGGGGAATGATAATATGCAAAGAAGCACGCGTTTAGAAGCACTTCCTGTGGACGATGGAGGGCCCGGACTCGTCGTACTCCTGCTTCGAGATCCACATCTGTTGGAAGGTGGAGAGCGAGGCGAGAATCGATCCACCGATCCACACCGAGTATTTCCTCTCGGGCGGGGCGATAATCTTAATCTTCATGGTGGATGGCGCCAAGGCAGTGATCTCCTTCTGCATCCTGTCGGCTATGCCGGGGTACATGGTGGTGCCGCCAGACAGAACGGTGTTGGCGTAGAGATCCTTACGGATGTCGACGTCGCACTTCATGATGGAGTTGTAGGTGGTCTCGTGGATCCCGCAAGCCTCCATGCCTAGGAAGGAAGGTTGGAAGAGGGCCTCGGGACAGCGGAATCGCTCGTTACCTATGGTGATGACCTGGCCGTCGGGGAGCTCGTAGCTCTTCTCCAAGCTGGAGGAGGAGGCCGCGGTGGCCATCTCCTGCTCAAAGTCGAGCGCGACGTAGCAGAGCTTCTCCTTGATGTCGCGGACAATTTCTCGCTCGGCGGTGGTCGTGAAGGAATAGCCTCGCTCGGTGAGAATCTTCATGAGATAGTCGGTCAAATCGCGGCCAGCGAGATCCAGGCGGAGGATAGCGTGCGGCAGGGCGTATCCCTCGTAGATCGGTACGGTGTGAGAGACGCCGTCTCCGGAGTCGAGGACGATGCCGGTGGTACGGCCGGATGCGTAGAGCGAGAGGACCGCCTGGATCGCCACGTACATGGCGGGAGTGTTGAACGTCTCGAACATGATCTGCGTCATCTTTTCGCGATTCGCCTTGGGATTCAAGGGTGCCTCGGTGAGGAGGACCGGGTGTTCCTCCGGCGCCACTCGCAGCTCGTTGTAGAAGGTGTGATGCCAGATCTTCTCCATGTCGTCCCAGTTGGTGACGATACCGTGCTCGATCGGGTACTTGAGCGTTAGGATACCTCTCTTGGACTGGGCCTCGTCACCGACGTAGGAATCCTTCTGTCCCATACCGACCATGACACCCTGGTGGCGCGGCCTGCCGACAATCGAGGGGAAGACGGCGCGGGGAGCGTCGTCCCCGGCGAAGCCAGCCTTGCACATACCGGAGCCATTGTCGACCACGAGCGCGGCAACTTCCTCGTCGCACATGTTTGCTCTCTTTTACCTGCAAAGGAATGAATAATTTCAGCGTATTCAACATACTCAACATATTCAACATATTCAAGATGGCGTCGACAGGACACGTAATAAAGACGCTCGAGAAAATTCCAATAATTCCATCCACGTCGCGACATACGTGTCAAACGGATGATTCAACCAAACAGGGCCAAGATGCGAGAGTCGCGAGAGAGAGAGCAACGTTATCGTTAATTATCGAGACCGCACCCTGCCCTGCCCCACCCCGCCCCACCCTACCGCGCCCTATCACCGCAGCCGGTGATGGCAGCCGGTAATGAAAGCCGGCGATCGGTGACATTTTTCCAAAACTTTACCGTCAAATCTCACCAATCTTGGAAGCTCAAACTTTCAACGTGGATATGGATTTTCTCTCGCGGGCGTAAATCGATCTCGGCGATTGACGCAAATTTCACGTTACATTATTTTCACATGGAAACACTTTGAACGCGCTTGCGCGCGATTAAAAATGCACATTCACCACCTTCTTGTCGTTCGCACTTTACACTCTCTAATTCTAGTCTCATCGCTACGCCGACTTACGTTTCGTGGGGGGAAAAATGCAAGTTATGTACAAGTCTGAAGCAGCGAAACTGCCGCACTGTCAAACGATCCAACGCCAAACACAGAGTGTAGCCGACGATCGGCTCGCGGTGATATTATATGAACAGATATGCTCTTCTCTCTCCTCGGCCCCACCGCTCGACGCACGGCCAGTAAGGGTGGGACACCCTCGACCAATCCTGGCTTTCTTTACCATATATGGAAGTACTCTGACACAGAGGGGTTTCCGCAGCCCCCCCCTCCCCGACTCCCGATACCGCCACCGGCCACCGCCGCGTCATCCGGCGCGACGAGCCGGCGTCGACGACGATGACGACGATGTCGATACGCGCGATAGGTAACGCCAAATCGAAAAGTGCCAACAATTTACTTGCACTCGTACAAAATTTCAATCGCGACCCGATGGAGCTAAAGATCCTGTCGCGAGTCTATTAATAAGAAGGCAGCGCGCGTGGCGGTTGGAGCGGTTGGCGCAACCACCTGTCTCGCTTATATACGGCTCTCGACAACCTGTCGACTCGAAAAGAGAAAGAACCATGTCGAAACCGAATCGTTGAAAGAAAAGGGAAAAGAGCCGAAAGAGCGATGTCACTTACCTCTTTCTTAGCACGCCGTGAAACGATGCTTGCGAGCGATCGAATCGGATCGGATCGGATCGGAGAGCGGAACAACACCGTGCAGCACCGCGAACGCTGTGAGCGAGATCGTCCGGCCAGAGTCCGGATAACCGTGAGCCGCGAGCCGGTATCGCGCGCCGCACCGCGCCGCGCACGTCACCCTGCGTGGACTCGTCCAGAGGTGTGGTCGGCATGCGGCGTGCCACGTCCGATATCCATTATCCAAATCTAAAGCTATTTTCTCGGCCAGCCCATTCATCTAATGAGATTGGCGCGATTACGCGTGATCGCGCTCGCGAGATTGGGCAAGAGAAGAGGAATAGCATCTCGTATTCGATCGCGGTATCGTACCGATCCCACCGAGACACCCCTCGCCGTACAATCGACTCATCCGTCCAGCTTCTCCCACCGTGTCAATTCACAGCTCTTGCCATATATGGGCATAAAACGAAAGCAACGTGCCGATTGGTCCGTTCGCCGGCTAGCGGCTAGATTCTCCAAATGCCGTTTCAAATCGTACGATACGGAGAGCGTGTCTCTTGCAAGTATATAGCTCGCTTTAAGATTAACCGTCGTACGTCGCCAACTTTAATTCCCTGAAACTCGAAAGAGATTGACGCGAGATGCACGCGTATGCCAGTAAGAATAGCGAAATTTGCTTTCAAGGGTGCGGAATACGAGTGCGTTGCACTCTCTCGCCACGTCATATGCTCCATTCTCGTCCGTCGCGATATAATATACGGATCGGTTGATACGAATTATCAACTAACCGGTGCAAGGTTCTCCCGTTCTTACGTGGGAGAGAGACCTGGCTTCGGGTTAAATCGATACGCTCCTCCGATCTCTCAGAGTTGTCTGAGCACGTGACTGGCCGTATGCACGAAATTCGGCAATCACCGATTAGACTTTTCCATTTAACACTCGCACGCTCCCGATTCATCCACGATGATTCATCCACGAGATGACCGCTCAGTCATTTAAACGTGATATGATATTATCATCTGTCTCTTTTTCAATAAAATCATTTACTCCGTTTTGCTGGCGCGTCCTAAAGACCCAATGACCCGAGAGATATATCTTGTCCACCGTATAAAGTCTCGCGTCAAGGTCTTGAAGGGACCTCGTCGAGTCGCTACATCGAGTCATTCTCCTTAACGAACAATTGCAAAAAAATTAAACGTTAAACTATAAATACGAAAATGCTCCATCTCTGCAGCCTATAATTATACTATCTTGAACGATTCTACTCGATACAGTCTCGTAACAGTACTGTCGTACACTCCATTGACTCAGCCTGTACCACGCGAGCAACCTCAACCTCAACCCTGCGTTGAGATTCATTTATAATATAATATTCGACTGCGCTCTATTCAATGTTAATTACTCAATTAAACTAACCCAAGGCATCTAAAAGAGACGAATTAATTGGTAAATTCTATGAAAAAATCGGACGAGATTGTATCCCTGCTCGTTTTTGCAACATGACACATTCGCATGAATTAGTCATCGCCAGCCCTCGTCTTACGTCGCGTCATGCGAGTGGAACGTTACGCCGAGAGATCCGTCTTTCTCAAGAATTCGTGCTTATCGAAATTGTTTAATAACGAGAGTTAGTCAAGTTAAGTCAACTAACAATATAATTCATATTTTGAAACAATATCGCGCGATACTAGAGCATTGTGCGTGAAAGATAGTAGGGAGGGAATGAGATTAAGAGCTATTCTTCACCGGAAAGCTTTCTCGGATCTTACCATATTTGGTCCGTTTTGTCAATCTAGACCGTTATCTGCAATTTTTATATGAGCCTCAACGATAGCGCGATCGACGAGCTTGAAATTTCGAATCACGTGGGATTCAATTCAACCTTGTTTACACGACCTAAACTCGATAGACAACTGACAATCGAATGCGCTCACGCATACGTTATCAGCCATTCATGTTCTTGACTCCTTTCGGAGACTGCGATCTGCGATTAACGAGCTCGCGCGAAACAGTCAAGGATTCGAAACGCGGTCATGGCTTCGCAACTCAATCAACTCTCTGTATGTGTACTAGCCAAAAAGTCGGTGTTGCATCTTTCTTTCTCTTATATTCTTTGCGTTATTTTTTGCCTCGCATTTGCATCGATTCCGATTCGAGATTAGGTCAACGTTCTCTCGATGCATACAACGAAAAGTAGACCAGATACTGGGACTTTTATTGCGACGATGCGTAGAAAGGCGCATCATTTTTTGTACTTTCCGGAACGCACCAGACATTTCATTATTATTAGATCGAAATAGCAATGTTTCTTTTCGCTGTCCGCTCAATTATCGAAGCTATAATCATTTTTGTCATTTAAACAGAAGGAAGGAAACGCTAGCTGCATATACATACGAAAAAGCAGATTGGTTTACAGGATACGGTTTTAGACGGCAACGAAGGAGGATCGACCCAGAAGAAAACCTGCTCCTGTCGTGACACCTGTCTCCCCGTTATATACACAGGCATTCCTCTCGGAATGCAAAACGATGATGTAAGGCGGCACACTCCAATGCGGGGTATTTCAATGCCGACATCGCGATTATTCTTTTTCAATTGGAAAAGTAGCCGTGCGGTACTTCGTATACCGACGCGTACGTTGCTACGCAAGCATCAACTAAACTGCAATGACGAGCAAGTTTGCTAAATTCGCAATATAGGGCGTCTTGTCCGAGCTCTATGGTGTTTGGCGGTCGTGGAGAAATCGATGAGAAACGTCTGCAGTGGGCACCACGCCCAAAGCGAGGGAGGTGCACCGAACGCGACAAACCCCATGTAGAGATTCATACAACAACTCTATCTAGACTAGTTTGCTTTTTTCAAATCATAGTAATATTACAACAACCATGGTTTTCACATCTCGCACAGTTTTTACCACCTTCCTCTCTTTTCATTGCATACTAATTTCATCTGACAAGAAACAATACGTGTAATGAGAAACTTGATTCGTTTCCCACATCATCGAGGAGAAATTGGTCGTGCCAATAAAGTCACTGACTCGGTGGCTTGGTTTAATTAACCCGAGGCGACGGCGAAATGTTTTCACGGCTTCAGAAATCAAGGTCACGTACACGCACGTTTCACAAGGTTGACCGTGTAGCGCGTCGCGTGAACGCAAGCGTTTCTATTTTTGCTCTCTCTCTCTCTCTCTATATATATATATAATTAAATTAGTTTATTCAGCGAAAAAAGAGAATATATTCTCATTATAGATGAGACGAATAAATGTTAGTTTTAATTATGAAAAGTTGTCAATGACCAAATTTTACCATATTTATATTAGTTTGTTTGAAAGCATCTCATGAATTTAAGAGATGTTTCAAGTAAAAATTTATTATTGAAATAACATGTCAACTTGTTGAAGAATGCAACATTCGTTTGAAATCCGGGATAAAACATATCCTATGGCGGAATGTTACGCCGGCCGGATGTCGGTATCCTTCGTGATAAAAGCTAAATAGGACTTTTATGCGATAATTCTTTTATTCACGCTACTGTGGTATCTTTACTCACTAGGCAATAATTAGACACGATCCATTCATCGAGTGCGATATAAATTAATCTCGCCGTATAGATCTGTATAGACATATTATTTCGAGTGATAAAAAACTCGATGATATTTTCCTAAACAGCATAATAAAGTGTATATCTTTACATCGCGAATGCACTGGCACTAGTGCATTCAACCGAATTCGCTATCCTTCGAGTCACTACTCTCGGTACTATCCAGCCAATACAGAACAAGTTTCAGAAAGCTTTCCGAAAGATAACTTGAAAATTAATATTGAAATGTAAAATTGAAATCATTCAGAAGTATTTCTGAAACGTTTTATCGAAATCATTTATGATCTTTCTCACTGAAATATTTCAGAAATATTACAAAACATTTCAGAGAAATATTTCGTACGTAATCTCTAAAACATATATTATTGAAAGCTATCCAACATATATAACTTGGAAATTAATATTGAAATGTTATAATATCATTCAGAAATATTTCCGACGCATTTCAGAAATATTTCCGAAGCATTTAAGAGATATTTCTGAAGCATTTCAGAAACATATTTATGATATCTCATCTACGCGGACATTTCATGTATCTGAAAAATGTCTGAAATATTTTTTTGAAAAGTTTCATATTTCACTGACAGCTTTTTGAGAGCTTTCTGAAATATTTCGGTGCTGTGTGGGAAACTACCAACTAAATACGAATGTATTCCAATATCTCTCCATATACGAATATGTGTCAGGGTTTCCGTGTGAATTCCTTTTTTCAACCAACTTGTATTATATTGTATACTCATGGTATTATATCAACCAAGGTAAAGTAGTATTTATCGAAATGCCAATTAAGTTAAAATTGTTTTGAATCATTTATATCATTTTATTTATAATTTCCAAATACAAGAAATGCTATTTGAATTCGTTTATCACATTTATCTCACTGAAATATTTTTAGTCGGTTCTTATCTCAAATAAATAGATGCTTAATACATCATTTGTTTCGTTTTGTGTCTAACCTAACCATAGGATATATATCATGAAAGTATGTTTGACTTGTAATATTAGCCATAAGATTGCGCTAGTAATCGCATCGTCGATGAAAAAGAGAAAACGATAAGCGATCACGTGTAATTACACGCTGTATCTACGAGCCAGTGAGATCAAGATCAGTACACTCATGGGCGAATCCTTGATCCGTTTGTGCGACGGCAGCGCTACAAGTGGCAAAATTTGGACTCACTAACTTGTAATAATGTGCAAGTTTGTCTGGATAGGGATTAAATACATACATACGTATACTGCCTTTTGTGCGATTGGTCAATTCAGTTCAACACATCAAAATTGACCAATCCTAGTCGACTAGTCTTATATCTAGCATCGTGGATACAGGCCTTTACGACTACATACACTCGCAGTGTAAACCCCGCGTTATTCTAGACTAGGAACTTTGATACGTATATATATACATTACGTAGTGCTACATCATACATCATACTCGTCCTCGCTAAGAGATATTAAAAGTGATTAAAAGTAAAATTCAGTAAAATCTATCTATTGTACAATCGTATACCGTCGTGTATGTACATACATACAGTCGACTGTCTCTACATGTTGACAATTTACGACGAATTTGACAATTAGAGTTTTAAAACGAAGGTTAGTTTTCATCTCGGACTTGTCAGGTAATTTGCCTTCTTCAAGGATCTTCAAGGATTAGGACTGCAGTTTTACACTCAACAGTTTACACAGTGGAAACTTTCAAGTCAACATTTGATGAATTATATCGCAACATGTATCGGCTGAGAAAAGATCTTTGTTGAAATCTCTCGGTGGTGGTCGGACAAGCATCAACAACTATGACGCGGACCAACAGGTTTGTCTTTGTTTACGAGGTTTACGAGGCAACATTTTCATTGCGATAGGGATATGATATATGATTTGGATCATTTAGAAAGAGACGTCGCAACATGGAAGAAGAATCTAGCGAGTTTATGCCATTGAGTAAACGGATCAATAATCTTCATATCAATGGTTTGTCTGGTCTATGTGAAAGCACAGTGGAGAACACGGTGGAGAGTATGGAGACTGATTGGGAAAGTGGCATGTTTATGTTGTCTCCGAGCTGCTCGGAGGCGTCTCAAAATTCATCGCCCAGCGGCAGTTGTGGTTCAAGCCAAACCAACTTGACCAGCGATTACAGGCCGGATTTGGATGCGACGGAAAATCCATTTTACTACGAGAGCAATAAATTGCTCTTTTCCTTATACATGGAACGTATGCAGAGGAGACCAAGTCTGTATTGACTAATTAGCCCGTTTGCTGTACCTCCTCATATTTCCCCTTTCCAGTCCATCATTTGTATAATTGTATAATTGTAAAGCGTCCGACGTTGCGGCAATAAAAGAAATTCATCGTTAGAATAGTAATCTATTATTTTATGGATATTAAAGGGAGTATATGAAAGACACTGCAGGTGTAATTGTAGCATTTCTTTATTTGCTGTTTTGCTGCGACGTTTCGTAAGAGTGCGCGCGTGGAAGAATGAAGAAAGGTGGCAGCACGATCGGATTGAGCTGCAGTGGCCGCTAGGTGCGTGCAAGTCGAAGCGCTTCCGCGCGCGTGTTATATTCCGTAATTCTGTACCGTCTGTACGTACTTAAGCGGTCGCCAGACTGGCCAGTCGCGCAAACACGACAGGGTCACACAGAAATGGGAGACTCGACGGAGTGACCTTGGATCGTGCGCGAAAATTTGGCGGTGGCGCGTTATCCGCGAACAAACGTGTACAGTTGCGGGGAGTACTCGATCGGCAAGTACGCGCAAGCGCCACGTTGTAATCGCCTACTCGCAACGTAACCGCCGCCATAGTTAATATTTTAACCGCTGAAATGTTAATAGCGGCGTAGAGAGTCGCGTGTCCTCTCGATCGCGCGAGATTGCAGTGGACATCGTAGGCGCTCGTAAACTAGCCGGAACGCGAGATCGTGACGAGTGCGTCAAAGGGCGATTTCGAGATAATCCGTTCGAGACGAGTGGCGTGAGTTTACGCGTGGCCACCACCGTCGCAGTGGCGTCAGGCAGCTATGTACCGTTAGTTTGCCAATTTCTTCCTCTACCCATGA
>NW_011967211.1:1863225-1937455 GCF_000949405.1 Vollenhovia emeryi | reverse complement strand
GCCTCTACCTACCGACCGAGGAGACAGCCGTATTCGATCGCGGTTGGTCGTCGTAAACCCGGAAACGAAGCGTGTGCGCGTCTCCGTTCAGTCCGTTCGGCGAGAGCTTGTCGCGCGGTAGTAAGAGAGAGAGAGAGAGAGAGCGCGGCGGTGCGAGCGCGAGCGCGAGCGCGAGCGTGAGCGTGAATTTATCGCGGAGTCACTCTCGAGCTCTCCTCGAGCTTCCGTTAGAGACGCGCGCGCGTCCCGACGTCGCTACGCATATGTATGACGTGTGCATCGCAGAGAGCGCGATACGTTGGTCGGCGTGTTCACGTTGAAATGAGAAAGTCGTAGCCGCTGCGCTGAGAGGATTGGGAGCGACGACGCACGCGAGCGAGCCAGCCAGCGAGCCAGCCAGCCAGACGGACGGACAATTCCCGTACTAAGCGGAGGTACGGAGAACGAAGGCAGCGACAGTAACAGCGGTACGTTGAGCCGAGCGTACACGGAGAGTCGAGCCCGCTCATCTACCTGCCTGTACTTACGAGTAAGTAGAACAAAGCCACGTAAACCTTTCGCACTACTTTGGATCGCTTGTATATAATTTTGCAAATGTAACGACCATATGTCCTATTTTTCTGGTATGTGTGCATATGCACATGGGTGTATACGTTTATTATACACACATGTATCGCATCTATCTTTATACTTTATGCGGATGTCATGTCGCACTCGGCTCCTGACGACTACGACGACACATGCACGAGAGAGAGAAACCGCGAAACGGTGGCCACAGACAGCACCCACCCCAAGACACTAAAATCGTCGCGGGGCCCTCGTCGTGGCTCACGGCTTGGCTTGAGCTGGCTTTGGTGGGGTGGTTGGAGGTGCGGGACAGTGGTTGAGAGGCTGGTGGGGTTGGAAATTGCGTGGTGGTGGGTGTTCGTCGAGGTCTCGGAGGCCCCTCCGTGGCATCTCGCTGCCTCTAACCCATCGAAGTGGGGGTGTAAACAACAGCCCTGCCCGTGTACCTCGGTCTGCCCTGCTCTCCGTCAGCTGATGCGTCTTTCGCCGCTCTGTGGCCGCGCGTCTCGTTCCTATTTCAGTCCTTGGCCCCAGGTAGCACGTAGTACGACCGGCGCCCGGCGGCGCGAGGGAAACGCGAGGGGAGGGAGGGAGATTACTCTCCGCGCGTTAGAAGAAGGGATTTCGCGATGTGCATAGAGCGGGAGAGGAGCAAAGAGAGGGAAATGTAAAAAGAGCGCGTCGCAATTCTCGCTCTTACGTGAGTCATTTTTTCCCAACATGGCGGGCTCGTCGGAGCTCGGAGGCGAGCTACGCGTCGCTGCGATTTCCCCTCGTCGCGGCGATTATACGCTCGCGTGCCGTCGGGATTATCGGGAGCATCGGGAGCATCGGGAGCATTGGGAGCATCGGGAGCATCGGGAGCTTGGAAGACGGAAAAGAAACGATGCGGGACGTCGTTGCGCAACACTCGCCGATCCGCTTGGCGTGCGGCGCCCCGCGCGCAGTAATATCGAGACGCGCCTATCTCGTTCTCGTTCTCGTCGAGGCCACGTATGTATGCGTGTACGTACGTGGTCTCGTACGTCTCACGGGGGAAAAAAAGGGAAAAAAGCAAACGTACGTGCTTTGCGGAGCGCTCGAGAAAGAGCAACAGAGAGAGAGAGAGAACGCTCGAGCGTGAGAGGCTAAACTTAGACCCTAAAGGAGAACCGTGCGCCATTACGACATGCGCGTCTGGCGAGCTCGCTCGAGCGACAACGAAGCCGTCCGATCGCGTACGCCATTCCGCGTACAACGAGAAAAGACGTCGCGCGTGGTGATGGTGTCGACGCCGAGTGAAGCTACGCGTCTCCCCACCCTCTCCTACCCCACACCCCACCCTGCTCTCTCGCTCGAAATTGGTAATTCGTCCGGCGAGTACATCCCCGTCGCGGAGCGGTCGGAGCAACACCCTTGGCCCTCGGCCGAGAGGCGTACGCGCGCGCGGATATCTTAACCTCTTTCTCTCCTTCCGTCATCCGCTCCGTCTCTGCTCCGCAGTCCCTGTAACAGGGGTGGGGCACTCCCGTTGCTTTCCTTATCATTGTCATCATTGCCCCAATTCGTCTGGCGCGCGCCGCATCTGGCTACGACGGGTACCTTCGCCCCCTGACTTCAAGTTCCCCTTCCCCGGGGAGTGTCGGTGTGCCGAGCGAGGTTCGACTCCCTTCTTTCTTGACGTTCCCCTACCCTCCAGCCGGTTGGCCTTCTTTCTCATTCCATTCTCGCGCGATACGGGCTACGTCGCTACGTCGAGGTAACGCGCGCGCGGGAGAAAGAGGAACCGAGTCTCGAGCTCTATTTCGCGGCAGGCGGCAGGTTCCCACCTATGCTACCTCCCCCCTACCCTCATCGCGCTCCTACCCCTTGCACCACCCGTAGGGGCACCGTCGCCTCGCCGCTGCGGAGTGGGGTGGGATCCTGGGCCACTTTGACGACTATCCTCCCTGCTCCCGGATCCCTTTCTGGTAGGGGCAGGGGGTGAAGTGGGGGAGCCCTCACCCCACCCTCGAGCACGCGGCACGATATCGCCAAGGCTCCGAGCTCCGAGTCGGAAACACGTTATTCGCCACTGCTCGCTCCAATGTCCAACTTTCGCGACAAATACGTGGGGAGAGTTTATTTCAGTTAGGTTAGGTTATCTTCCCGAGGAGGGCCGGGATAAAAGGTATCGGGCTTCTGCGCGTATGGACCACGTGTTGTCTCGATTCCACCGTTATTTCGTTCATTTCGTTCATTTCGTTCATTTCGTTCATTTCGTTCATTTCGTTCAACGGAACGCAACGTCTTGAAAGGGCATCTCTATGTATCCTCTCTGATAATCGAGATCTCTTTCAGAGTTTCTTACGCCGTAAACGCGACGGGAATACGAGAGTAGAAACCTGTTGCGTTAGATAAACGCGCACCAACCATGCCACGAAATTGACGCTCTTACACATATTCGTCTTTCTCACCTTCACATCACGTAGACTCGAGAGTAGCGTTGCAATGGCGTAATAATTGCTCGTATCTCTCGCGAGTACGTCGCGTTAACGACGTTAGAACGAGCTTTGTAAACCACTTTGTAACAAGAGTATGTGGATTTCTCCATGTTGCAGGCGTAGCGAAAAATGAATTTCACGCCTTTCCCCGGATTCACCAACCCGCTGCCGACCGGCACCGTTCATCAATTCACCACTGCAAAATTCGCGCAGAACCTTACCACTGGCGGACAGGTGGTTGGAGTGTTATCTGGTGGTGAAGGTGGAGTTCATTATTTGAGGCCGGTCGATCCGAATGGTTTCGCCGTCGCCCAGAGCGGTAATAATCAACAACAGCAGATTATTACCTTGCCCATCACTGTCCCGGGAAAAGATGGCACGCAGCAACAGCAAACTGTCCAGATACAAGTGGTGAATCCTAGCGTGTCTCAAAGCGGAAATAGCGGCGATCAGCCAAAGTATCACTTGGCACCGATATCCTTGAGTCAGTTCCCGCAGGGAGCAGCCACTGTTCTCACCGTCGCCTACAGTCAGCAGGGCGCGGATGGTGTCCAGATCCAGGTACAACCGCAAAACACCGTAGCGACTACGCAAACGTAAGTAGACGACATTGCACAACTTGTACCAAGCTCTGTTAGAAAAAGCTCATTGACTCGTGGATTGCAGGTCCGATCAAACGACACAAAGCACGTCCACCGCCGTGACCACCACGTCTCAACAGACGATTCAGCAGACGGTGCAACTTCCGGGAGCGCCCGAGGGTCTGACCGTAGTCGCTCAGATACCACAGGACTTGATTCTGCGGGAAAGCATAGAGGAGTCCAAGGAAGATGTCAAGGAGGGCACGACCCCCGTGGCTCTTATTAAACGAGGCAGTGTCAAGAGTCAAGGTAATCAGAGCGGGGACGACTTCATTGGTTCCGTGCCTAGCAGCTGGCAGAGTCTCGCTACTCCAGGATCCACGGTAGCGGATTATCTCTCTAGACTGCCCGCGAGTACTTTGCCCCTTAGCTTGCAACATTTTCTCAAGTTCTCGGCGGAAACTATCAAGAGGGAAGCAACCATTGAATCGAGTCCCCTCGGAGCGGATGGCCTTGACGCTTCCGGTAGCACAGCTTCGGGAGAGCAAGCTGTGCAAATTACTGTTGCCGGAGGAGAAACGGCCATCATTCCCGACGTTGTCGAAGAGCAGGAAGCAGGAGCGAAACCGAAGCGGAAAAAGAAATACAAAAAGAAACCACCAAAGCCGAAGAAACCCAAGCCAGGACAAGTGAGCATAGTTACCGCTCTCGATGGCACCACCCTATTTTGCTGTCCTCAATGTAACATGGCATATCCGGAAAAGGAGAGTTTGGAACAGCATCTGATTGGGCACAAAATAGAGAGGAGATTTATATGCGACATTTGCGGCGCCGGTCTTAAACGGAAGGAACATTTGGAGCGGCACAAATTAGGTCATAATCCCGACAGGCCTTTCATCTGTACCGTTTGCATGAAGGGTTTTAAACGAAAAGAACACTTGAATCTTCATTTTGTCATACATTCTGGACAAAAGACCGAAGTTTGCACCGAATGCGGCAAAGCGTTCTATCGAAAGGACCATCTTAGAAAGCACGCGAGATCTCACCTTACCAAGCGTGCCAAGGAGGATCCATTGAATACGACCAACGATGCGACGCAGAATCAACAGCAGGCGGACCAACAACAACAAGTGGAACAGATACAACAACAGTCGTCGGTACCCGAGTTGCAGCAAATTCAAATACAAGTGGGACAAGGATCTCAAGCGCAGATTCATCAAATATCCGTTAGTGAGCAGTCTACCGTAGTGTTGCCTACAGCGGCTGAAACTGGAGCTATGACAATGCTTCATCATCAACAGCAGCAGCAGCAACAGCAGCAGCAGCAGTCGCAGCAACAGCAACAACAGCAGCCGCAGCAACCGTCGCAGCAGCAGCAGCAGCAGCAGCAGCAACAACAACATTAGCAACAGCATACCGCCCCGAATCAACTTGGGCGGTACTTTCGTTTCAATCATCAGCACGCTAGAGGTCGTACACGACCCGGTGTACTCGCTGATTGAGTTTTGCAACTTGGATAGGCAATTCATTATCGGACGAAAGTTTCGTTGGCTAGTTGATTACTTCGCAGCCTCTTTCACAGGCATTTGAAAAACACCTCCATTTCTTTAAGATATACATACGCCCCTGTCTATTGACACAAAGCCGATTTGTTGGGATCCAAAGTCCTCGCGCCATCAGCGGCTTGATGAACCTTAATCACGGCACAATAAGCTCGCGTACGTGTTTATAATTATCGTATAAAACGCGCCGAGCTAAAGTGACAAAGTTGGTGTACACGAGTTTCTCTTTTACGTACACGTTGTAGCGTAGGTAAAAGAGAAAGAGAAGCGAGATAGTCGCCGCTCGCCTCGAATAAGATGTTTTTGTCGCTGATTCAGTTCCATGACGCCAGTTAGAGATAAATATGAAGTTTATATAAATATATAAATATATAAATAAATATATAAATATACACACACACACACATACGCGACACACAGACGTACAAGGACACACACACAAAAAGCAGCAAAAATATCTATTTTTGAAAGCGCGAACTGGATTCGCCCGAGATAACAAGGCGGTCGAGTTTTGGGCTAATAATAATTCGCTTTTACGACGATGATAAAATACGTAATGGAAGAATTAACGCGATATATAACAATAGATACGGCATGGAACGGAGTTTGTAAATACACGCGCGACTTTTCGTCCCTGAGGAGAGAGAGGAGACGGTAGTCGAGATTGATACGTGTCGTACGCGCGAGGTAAATCTTATTTATTTCTTCTGATACAATACAATCGTGACATTATAAGGGGATCTGCCGATAAATCGTCAAGTCCAATTTGTATTTTGTAGAGATATTTTGTAGAGAGCGACGAAAGAGCATGCTTACACTTTTCTATAATTTAGATCATTGCATATGTTTATTATCTTTGTGTAAAGACACAAAGGCGTGTTGACGTGACGATCAAACCTGCGCTGTACGAATAATGTGTAAGTGAGATGATGGTGAAAGAATCACGTATGAAGGAACCACCGTAACGGTACTTTTCCAAACACGGCGGGAAATCATTAACTGAAACACATTTGCGCGACAACGCACGCTGCTCCGAAATGGACGTTTGTATACGATCTAATTGCAGATTATTCCGCGATAATCCTCGATTTCACTCGGTTGCTTTTAATATTGATATTGGCTAAAAGGAGCAAACTCTCCGTTAAAACTCGATCGTTACAGTGAAGAGTACAAGGGCACTTTCGCCTCCTAATTCTTCTCAATTGGGCACGTACGATCCACGCGACGCGACGCGATGCGAAGCGAAAAGGAGAGGTGAAAAGAGACCATAGAGAATTAAATCCTTGAATGTTAACCAAATCGATCGTGATTCACCTGACAAAGCTTTTTGATAAAGATGTATGTATACATCGGAAAACTTTTTATTTGTAAGTATCACAATTAAAGGCAATGGGTATAACTGTACAAGAAATATTATTATTTTATTATCATAATATAATATAGATATATATATATAAGTATATATATATATATCATTATCATAGGTAGGATAAATAGTCACATAAGACATTTTCATTGTTACTTACATAAATATTGGAGAAGAAAATTGAAATAAAACATACATTTAATACGAAAAAGCGTTCTCGCCTCTCTAGTGAGATATCCCTTTTGAAATTTCTTGGAAAATAATGTTAGTAGGTATCAAGTATGGGGGATGCAAACGTCGGCGGGAAGTTTCAAGTTAAAATTCCGATGCTCGTTACTCGATTCGGGCATTTTCGCCAGTGTGCAACGCGGCGCAGCGCGTCGCGTTGCGTCGGGAGTCGGGACTCGGGAGACCCGGGAGAGAGAAAAAATAGTTAAGAGGCTGGTACAGTAGAGGGCGGATGGGTGGGATGGGGGCACCGGCTTGAGGGACAGGTGTCAACTGTACACACCGTACAACGAGGGATCTTTTCTCGGTGACAGCCGGTTGCGTCAAGACGGCTATCCGGGCGAGCTCGAGAGAGGGTAGCGAGTTACCGAATGGTAAGCGACACTTGCGTGCTTTTGCATTTCTCGACTGCGCGAGACTACAAGTCGCACGCACGGCCATTTTCTCTCGAGTTTGGTGCGGTGCATGCGGTGAAAAGGCCCCACGCTGCGTATCGACTAAGTGCGGTTGGGGTGGGGTGGGGTAAGGTGAGAGTGAATTGGAGTGGAGTAGACTAGACTAGACTAGAGTAGAGTAGAGTAGAGTGGAGTGGAGTAGAGCGGAGTGGAGTGGTGTAGAGTGGAGGGGGAGGGGAAAGGAAGGGTGACGGTTGCGTCTCTACGCGTGTACCCCGTCCCCTTGACAATCAGCCTCCCCTCCGCGTGGTGCGTGCGTGCGCGCGCGCGCGCGCTGGCACCCCGTCTTCCACGGCTATCTTCCATCAGTGGTATTTTTTAGTCGTATCTTTTTTTTCCTCGGCATGTCGAGTGCGACTCGGTAGAGCCGCAAACGGTCGTTGCGCGAACAAAAGGGGTGTTTAGTCTTGATTACCAGTCAGCGATCGTTCGTCAGGTTGGCACGAGCCAGTGTCAGCGTTCAGGTGGCGGGTAGCTTGAGCACGAGCCAACCCGCCTTGCCCGCCTTACCCGCCTTACCCGCCTTACCCGCCTACTGGCCCGCCGCCACCGCCGCCACTGCCGCAGCAGGCAGCAGTAGCAGCAGCAGCAGCAGCAGCAGCAACGTATTCGTCAGTGTGGTGGCGTGGTGCGTGCCTACTGACGCGCTTCTGTCTTCTGTCTCTCGTCCTCGCTATCTCCTTCCCATTCTCTTTCTCTCTAACGTATCCTCTCGCGTGCGAGAAAAATCTGCCCCCCCCCCCTCCGGAAAGGATCCGGTACGGAAACACGGCGAGGAAACATGGGGAGAGGGACATCGTTGTGAGTAAATACAACGCCGGGCGTCATCATCATCATCGTCGTTGTCAGCGGCGCGGTGGTAATGGTAGTGGCGGCGGTGGTGTCGTCGCCGCCGTCGCCGTCGGTGTCGATGTCGTTGTCGTTGTCGCGTCTTTACCGAGTTATGCCAGTGAGTCGAGATGTCGTAATATCGACGCACGTAGAGATACTAAACGGCCCCTGCGAAACGAAAAATCCATTTGCGTTTACCTCTCTCGCACTTTGCTCAAGGTGAATCCTTTGAATTTTTCGTTTCCCTCCTTTCTAGGTACAGGAATTCCTCTTACGGTCTGCAATGAATTTCCCGCCGTTCGGAGGTCACTTCCCTAGTGCTATACCGAGTATCCATCAATTCGCGACCGATAGCTCCAGTGGGGCAGGCGCGCGTTACGCCAATCATTTTCCCAACCAGCCTCCGATCGGAGTGCCGGTTGTGGGAAAATACCGTCCCGAAAACAACGGCGTACAATCCGCTCAATCGCAAGTGATGATGAACAATAAGGCTAGCTATCCCAGCAGTAATGTTCACCATTATCCAAACGTACCGTACTCTCAAGCCCAGTCGGTTCAACAACGACCAACCAACTCGCCTGGAATGCAAGAGAAACGATCGTATCATCAGGTAAATTATTCTCCCTTTCTTTTTCTCCTTGTTATTTGCCACAAATGTAAGAAATGGATAGACGTTGGAGATTCGAGATAAAAACTATTAGAGATACTTGACAGCTGCGTTTTCTCCAAACCAAAATCGTTTCAATTGGTCTATGAGAGAGAGAGAGAGAGAGGCAAGTGAAAAATTCTTCTGTCTCAGCAATCCACGGAAACGATAAATCAACAAGACGTTTGCAACCTTCTTCAAGACAAGGACAAGGCCAAGGAAAAGAAGGCTGAGGAGCAGCAGCGCAACGGAGAGACCACGACGAATGGCGCTCAACAGGATTACACGATGCACCAGCATCACCAACAGCACGCTCATACTCAAACGCCAGCCAGCATGCCCGCAACGTGGCAGTCGCTCGCGACTCCTGGTTCCACCGTAGCCGATTACCTCAGCCACTTGCCAGCCAGCACTTTGCCGCTGAGTTTACACCATTTTCTGAAATATTCTGCCGAAAGTATCAAAAAGGAGTCGGAGATGGCGCAAACGACCTCGGTGGCTGTGGCGACTACGACAACGCCCAATATAATGATGTCGCCGAATAATAAAAAGAAGAAAAAGAAGAAGACACCGAAAGAGAAGAAGCCGCGTCCGAAGCCTGGCGAGATTCGTCTAACCACAGCGCTGGACGGCTCGACGTTGTACTGTTGTCCGGAATGCCACATGGCGTATCCGGAACGAGAATTGTTGGAGCAACACCTACTAGGTCACACTTTAGAGAGACGATTCGTCTGTGACATATGTGGCGCTGGCTTGAAACGAAAGGACCATCTTACGCGTCACAAGCAGAGCCACAATCCTGAACGACCTTACGTTTGCACCGTTTGCTTGAAGGCTTTCAAGAGAAAGGAACAATTGACGCTACATTTTGTAATACATTCTGGGGAGAAGCGACACGTGTGCACCGAATGCGGCAAAGGGTTTTATCGGAAGGATCATTTACGAAAACATACCAGAAGTCACATCGCGAGAAGAGTGAAGGCTGAATTGAGTCAAAACGCCGGTAAGACGAGCTAGTAGCTCTCTTCCCTTCTTCTTTCTCTCTCGTGTCGCATTCTTTCGTATCCTATCAAAATTAATATGTGACTTTCTTTCACTATTATAGGCACGCAACAGAATCAACAACAAAACAACGTATCGAATATGCAAACCACAACCGTCTCGGCGTCGTCCGTTCTTCCGGGTGGACATCCAGGTCCCCTCCTGTCCTGAGCCCCGCCACCAGGGAACTTCCAGGTTCCCCATCCAAATAACATTCTTCATACTCATACGTCGCATCATTCGCTGCACCATCATCATTTAACGGCGGTAAATGTAGCACATCAATCGAGCGTCGCCCCGCTTGCTACATCTGGTCATTATCAGTCGCACGAGCTTAGCTTTTTGGGACACGTTAAGGATTTCTGAGACGAGGAGAGGACCTCGGCCAAGAGGTAACACCAAGACGCTAACCGATTGTCACTATCGTCGTCGTCGTCGCCGTCGCCGTCGTCGTCGTCGGCTATGACGATGAGGAGTAACTCTGAGACTGATCCATGATTTGAATTGAGTGAAATTTAATATATAAACCTTTTTTTTAACTTTCGTTTCGTTTCGTTTCGTCAGTATAATAGAGAAAGGAAAAGGGCGGCAAAAGGTTCCCTCTTCAAGTTTTAATTTATTTCTAACTTGACATATTTGCCCTGTAATTTTCCTTGACAGTTACGTTCTTACTACAATAATGCTATATGTACATCAAGGGATATGATAACATTTTGCGCAAGCACGCAACATGTCCAATTATAATAAATATTCCTCGAAACTAATGTAAGCTAGATCTGACATAGTTCTTTTTGCACTGTTTTATTTTGCAAAGGAAAAATTAGTTACTTTATAAAGATAATTTTTGTCTAGCTGGAAACTAGACAAGATGCAGATTTCCATCGCGATCATTTTCATTTCTTTAACTTTTTCTTACATGTAGAACATTGTGTTTTCATATAAATTGAGTTTTCTAGTCATTCTGCATATAATGATATTAACAACGTCAAAAATCACATTTATTTGCGAAACATATGTCACAAATTTATTTACAATTAGTATAGAAGAGATATTTATTTGATTCTCAGATATATGTTGTTACAGTTTCGAAGAAATTTTACTCTATTGATTATATGTATAATTGGATATCCCGTAAATGTAACATAATAGCAGCAACTCGGTGAAAAAAATCTTTTAGGGAAAAGATACACTTTTCGTAATAATACATATATAAAAGATGAAAAAGCAGTCATAGACATTATATGCTTTTATAGCACAAACAAAAGTACATACGTGGGAAGAGTACTAATTTTCCACAGAAACTCTAGAGTAGGAATTTGACTACGAGTCAAAAATTCTTGCCATACGTCGTGTACGACGAGGAAAAAGAAGATATTTTTATGAAAAATTGATGTAACTTAGTAACTAAGCGATGAAGAATGTGTGTGTGTGTGTGTGTGTGTGCGCGTGTATACGCGAGTGCGAAAGGGAGATAACACATCTCTTTTTCTATGTTTCCTTTTCTTATATCATTGCATTAGTATTCATATGCATGATCTTTGCGATGATTGTCAATATTTTATTATTTTTTTGTTGATGACATTACAAGTGCAAATAGTGTAAAAGGAATAAAAATTACACGTAATATTCCTAATACACATTATAGAATTAACAGAGTTGCAAATTGACCCACCGATTAGAAAACAATGTCTTTCATTTTTAATAGAATTATTTGATGTTTAATGTACAAAAGGAAAAGATTATTTATGTTATAAAAATTTTGGATTTATCTTGAAAAAATATGCAAGACAAGATGCATAGCAATATTTCGTGATGAATAAAAATCAGATGTCTTTTTATTAAAACTTTTTGTTATACATAAATATGCATATGTTTTATATATATATATATAAAGTTGACGGCATTTTTTAATATGTTTTTCGATAGTTTCAAATTTGTTTTTCTTTTCTGTGTGTGTGTGTGTGTGTGTGTGTGTGTGTGTGTGTGTGTGTATGCGTATGCGTGCGTGCATGGGTTGCATGCAGGATCTATATACGTATTGTATAATACTACATGCAAATCCATACATATTTGCCCCAATACTTGGAGCAAATTTCTTATTTTCCTTTGTGACTTATTGCAGTACTAAGCACTTGTCATGCAGAGCTTAGTAGCTTAATTAGCCTTTATAATTTTTATATGACTTTACATTGTTTTTATACATATTTTTCGTTGGATTTCTTATATTCGTTACATTCGTTGAATACTGATTATATATCCTATAAGATTTATTTTCTAAGTATAGGACACACACCACGCGCGCGCGCGTGTGTAATGCAAGGATATCATGTACACTATGGTCTCTTGAACAGAGTGTGTGTTTAAGGTAGTTTTTAATTTTCATATTTATCCACATTGCAAATCTTTTCACAGACTGTGATTGTTTCCGAAGAAGGAAACGTCTGCTGTAATTATCAAACTGCATTTAAGTTTAAACTTTGCCTCATTTTAGTATTAATGTTCGTGCCATTCATTTTAAATTCATCTTCTTAATTTTTTTCTTGCCATACTAATAGACGTTTGTTTTGTACTTAAGATACTATTAAATATAATCATAGATACTGCCATGTGTGCGTAAAAATGCGTATACACAGCAGTTTTACATACATACTTTTCTTTGTAATTATTATTATTGTCATCGTTATGACTTTCTTATCATCATTATCATTATTGTTATTATTTCAATTATTATCATTTATCTTTATATGTTTACAAGTATTGCTTTAAAATAACGACGGGCGGATGTGTCTATATACTGTATAAACATGCATATTTCAACGTGAAATGTTAGAAATATGATGAGAAATGAAAGAAAATTTATTATTGAATTTATAAAACTTGGAAATAAAAATCTCAAGTATAATTGTATCTGTCGATTCGAACTCTGTTGAGAACTTTGTTGAGAATGGACAAAACATGTTGTAATTTACAGAATGTTTATAAGAATACGATCTTGTAATCAGATTATATAATATTCATTATTCATACACATCGTTCTGTAATAACAGTAATATTCATTGTATGAAAAAAAAAAAAGGGTAATGTCACAGAAATACCGTAAACTACACACTCTCTCGTGTGTATACTTGTTGCAATAGCGAGACGAATAACAATTTTCCGTTGGAACCTTCCGTGCGCTGTTTCATCTTTATCATCATATCTCTAACATAAAACGTTGTGAGTAATACAGAAAATTCAGGTTTTCGTCAGACCTCAAATATAATGATACATTGAAATGATTTCATACACTGGCATATATACATACATGTGTATACTAAAATATTAAGAGCCGTATGTAAGAGATCAATTTATATTAAGATATTTCATTGCCACGTACTTGTAACTATCGAGGCAGAGCGTTAGTCTTAGATTATGCATTAGCGAGTAAGAGTTTATATACAAAATGTACTGTTTGCGCGCGATCTGCGAAGGAGCGAAGAAAGAAAAGTTGAGAATCGTTGAGATATGCAGGGCGTCAAATATCGCGCACTTTCTTTTTAACGCAGATATTAGGAAACATAATTAGGTGTACATAATTTCTTTTATAACGACAGTTAAAAAAATTGCTACGAGCAGCTGGAAAAGGAAAGCTTAGAAAAGGACCAGGTTTTACTTAGAGAGTAATGTAGAAAACTTAATCTTTTCATTTAGAAATCATTCATCGGGGATTGCCGTACAAAGTACAACGGTTGAATGACAACTGGAAATAATGCTGCCGAATCGATGATTTCATTAAGATAAATAGCTACATACATATAACCAAAGTAATAGAGCGTCAAAAGGCGATATAGCAACGTCTATTTTGATTCACCATTTTGATCTACTTGGATCGTGTCGTCTTTTAATAACATCATTCTGCTACTTTTGAGAAAAAGGCGCGAGATTTGTCGTACGTCCTATATGTTGGAATGTATGTGCGAGGAACCGATACATAGAACGATACAAGTCTTTTAAGGAAAGTAACCTGTTTTTTGCAGGCGGTAGGTGGGATATACAAATAATGATAAAAGATAATGAGAAATAGCTTTATGATTTATAAAAGAGAGAGAGAGAGAGAGAGAGCGGATGAGAGGAAGAAGCAAATATTTCCAAAGTTCGACACACGTCTTCGACATACTGTTCAAACAAATGAGTGGCTCAAGGTCTATTTTGAAGGATAGCTAAAAGAACCTATTCCCATTCTCGACGAGACAAACAGTCGATTCTTACGGTTTATAGAACCGATCGTTTCGTCGAGCTACATAGATGTAGTAATGTTCCTGTAGAAAAAGGAAAGATGATAGTTGAAGCGTTTCTACGAAAAGAAACAAAAAAGAAAAAGAAATACTTTTCCGGTGCCTTTATATTGCGCTGGATTTTCCGCACCCACATAGTTTTCCATAGTAAGATTTAAGATCGAAAACGCGGCGCGTTGTGCCTGTCCGTTCTCGGAACTACGTACACTCGTCCGCCTCCACGACGTTGTTTCGAGCGACCGTCTTCTTCGGGGGTTTGTTTTTCTGTTGGTTTCCTTTTTATCTCAATCTTTTTCCACGACTACTAGGTACGTCAAGAAATCATCCGGAACAACTTTGATTCTGGATTGTGTCGCGTCTTTGATTTTATCAAGTATACCTCGATACTTGATGATTCTTAATCTTTTCACAAAATCAAAAAGCAATTTGAGAGCCAAAAGGAACAATTTACCTATATGCGAATGCGTTTATTGCATTCAACGAACGAGGAATTTATTTCGCTTACATACCTTTTTCTCTCTTGAAACAAAGGTGTAATAACGATAAGAGCCGAATCATTCCAAATTGAATGTTTATGAATTTTTAAAGCTATAGAAATAAGAGAAATTTACTGAAATATAGAAATGCCGTTTTTTCAACAAGTATCAAACTCGTTCGGTTTCGATTGAAGATAACGGTTAGAGACTTGATTCTCCTTTATCTCGATTGAAAGCGATCGATAAAAAGATATGGATTTTATATAAAAAATTATGGTGGTGATGGTGATGATGATGATGATGATGATAATGATAATAATAATAATAATAATAATAAAGGCATAGTAATAACAATAATCATAATAACATTAATAACAAAACAACAATAATAATATTAGTAATAATGGTAAGATTAGCAGCAACATAGAGAAAACAAGATCCCATTCTCTTGCGACGCGCTTACTAGTTAGTTACGAAGAAACCGCAGAAAAATAAGAAAACTGTAAACTACACAACAAGTCTGCAACGATTTCCATTCGATGCGAATTATTGCAGAGTATATTTTCCTTAACGTTTTCACGATTATTTGATAGTCTATGACATACCATGTGAGCTTCCTTTGGTACATACCGTTTTGTAAGCGAGGCTAATTCTACATTGAACATTATTTATCGAAATCTTTTCCGCTTCTTTTGCCGCACAAATGTACGTATTCTTTGTTTCATATTTTATATCTGTCACGAATAGCAAATATATCGTTGCGAACGATAGGTCGTGTAAAAACGTGTATTTGAAAATGTATCAGTCGCAACGACTGATGACTACTACTCGACAAGCGGAAAGATCTAAAAGAAAACGTGATGGCATTTCGACGTATTCGAATGTGAGTCTTTCGCAGGAGAAGAGATTGCAATGAGAACCATATTTTTCTATATGCAATATCAAAACTTTCAATTATTTGCATTAAGCTATAGAGCAAAAGGAAGAAGTTAATCGTAATTTTATCAATTGATTCGTGCGAAACAAAAGTTGAGGGAATGAACGTACATTACTCTGCTTTTTGTAAAAGCTATTTCCTATTCGTCGGAAGTTGTTGAATGCAGTCATTTCTCGCGGAACGCGTAATCTACAAAATTGGCTGAAAAGATTTTGCATAGGCGCGTCGTTGTTATTAAGTATGCGTTTAACAGAAGATCTCCAGCGGACTGTAGTTTAGTCTTTTTGGCTTGTCTAATCGACGCCTTGTCGCTACGAGTGTGTGCTACGAGTGTATGCGTGATTGCAAAGTTTTTAACAAGATATGTTAACAGGCGATTGATGAAAAGACATACAAATTCCTCGACATAGTACAAACGCTCACAAATTCTTGTTTCTCTCGTTGTCAGATAGATTAGATGCGTGACGCGTGACAAGGTGTACGAGTCGTACGAGCGAAACGACCGGCTGACCTCGAAGTACGAATTCCTTTTTGTCCAATAGCGGTATGATCTTTTCCAACGTATATCTTATGTCTTACGTCTTACGTCTTACGTCTTACGTCTTACGTAGGACGCCGAATGCGAACGAGTCTTCGCGATGCGATACATTCAAATGCTGAATGTGCTCGATTCAGTTTGTATTTTCGAAACAAATTTTAAATATAATCTCCATAAATTTTTCCGTCTTGCTTGTCATCTTCGAGCCTCCCTACGTCTCTACATATATATATATATTATTTTCTCATTTGGAATTCGTAGAAGCGTCATGATAGATGTGATAGCAATGCAATGTTTTCATACACTGTGCACGCGAATATAAACGTGAAATGACTTTGAGGACTTCCGGCAAATTGTTCAATGACCCTGACGATTTTGTCTTGACATCTCTAAATATATTCACTTGATTATCCTTTTGGTTAAACTGCCTCAATTTACATCATCCTACGATTGTCTTGACGTTGCTACCTTCTTGGTAGTACCGCGGTCCAGTACCGCAGTCTTCCAGGGTACGAAAATATTGATTATGCGTCATATGTGAAATCAAAATTTTATACATGACGAACGAGCACGGTAAGGACAATGAAGAGAAAAAAAAGAACAAATGTATTAAACAAGAAAGAGATATAACTAAGCGTTTTTCCTGATATCAGAACGTCAATGTTTTATTTTTATATAGAACGCTTAAGATATCTGTCGATTCTAAAACCGTGAGATGAGAAAATTGAGTGGACGCGAAAGATGAATGAACGTATAAATAATAAATAAAAAGAGAGATAAATATTTAGAGTAAAAACGTATGTGGTATGTATTAATATGCGGATAAATTTAGATCTCGCGAGACTGCAAGTCTAATATTTGTGCGCATTTTTCAAATACTTAAGGTCAGTTTAGGTAATATGCTTCATTGTACGTGTAGTATCCTCATTATGTTACATTCTATGTCCACACACACACACACACACACACACAGTGCATTCATAAAAATGCGTGACATATATCTTTTCTTACAATTTGTTACATATGTACGTATATAAATTGTAAGAAAAAATTATCACAGATTTATTATTCGGGGCCATTTACCCAAAAAGAATCGGTTCTCTCTCTCTCTCTCTCCCCCCCCCCCTTCTATCCTATGTCGCTTTCTATTTTTTCTAGTTTTGCGCGCGAGAGACGATAAAACATGCGTCTTGCATTTCCACTGACTCTGTGAATTATATAAATGATATTTTTATATAATAATCATTTATTAATTCAATTATAATTATTGCGTTAATGACAAAATGCTATCATTTCCTTTTTAGCAGGGTTTAAAATTCTGCTCTCTTATTTCGTACATACGCCTGTGTCTGTGCGTGCGTATATGAATGTACAAGAGCGCAACTAACGATATAATAAGAAAATGCCAATAAAGTACCAGGAATTTTCATACAAATTTGATGTATATGAAACCCCATAATGACACGTATGTTTACCAATGTTGGAAATTGACACTGTCTGACGAAGCGACAGGGTCACTATACAAGATTTGCCAAAAGTTTGATAGTGACATTATTTGAAACAATAGTACAAACGAATAAACCTTTTTCACATATTTCTGAAATATTTTTCGATAATTTGACAGCAATAAATTCACACGGATGATATTTCCTTTCTTCGCTACAGAGTGCTCTATAGATTCTCTTATTAATCAAAGATTTGTAGTTATACGACATTGGAAACATTGTTACAATGTGATATGCCTTCGGTGATCGAGGAGAAGAGATAACAAAGTCGAGAACTTTTAGAAACGACACTTTATTGCGTTGCTACCAAATTGTATTGGCGTCATCCTGTCTTCTCCGCTTGGGACAGAAGGAATTTAACGTGTTTCTCGATTGATTTCTATTGTCTCGTGTGATGATGTCTAGTTTGCGAATTGATCTCTCGAGGGAACGCAAATAATGGCAAGAAACAGCAGTAAGGATAAAATGTCCAACTCGATTCTGTTTATAAGAGTGTAGTAGCTTGGTGGAAGCGAAACTGATGATACTTGTTTTTTCTCTCAAAGTTTCTCCGAAAAGAAGGGCATTTCTTTCAAGAGTAAAGGGCGAAATGAATTTTGATGTCGACTTGTTGAAGCTTAAAGAAAAATCCCTTCCCTCCCAACAGGTACATTCTCACGATATAGACAACTTGCTACACGTATAGTGTATTATAAAGGATATTAGAAAATGGATAACATTATCATAATCTTGTCTACCTGTTGACAAAATATGTAGCAATAAGATATACTTGGTTAGGAACGTGGGTTATATTAACAAGAAGTTATCTTGGATGCCCACATTTTGCCAATAGGTATGTTTCGCAGAAAGCTCATTACAGGTAATAGAGGGAAATGAGAAATCACTAAGAATAGGTAAAAGTAAAGTTTTTCTGCTTGATAGACAAGGATATAAGAATGGATGCAGGTAATTATAGTATAGGCGTAATAACTATGTACGTAGAATTGAAAGTGGAGGAGGCCCAGACTGCCTCATCATCATAGCGAAACTACTCATTGTCAGTCCTTGGTCGCTCGGCTGCTGATCGTTGGGGTTGCTTAGCGAAATACTCGAATGTTTGCCTCGAGCACCGTTGTGACTTTGCAAATGTTTCTTCAAATGGTCTTTTCTGTAGAAAGCTTTACCACACTCGGTACAGATTTGATTTTTGCTACCCGAGTGAGTGATCATGTGGCGCGCCAAGTGTTCGTTACGTTTGAACGCCTTACAACACATGTTACACTGATACGGTCTGTCCTTGTTGTGGCCTTGCTTGTGACGATCCAAATGTTCCTTCCGCTTCAAGCTCGCCCCACAAATATCACAGATGTGCGGTCTTTGCTTATGATCCTCTAGATGTTCGTGAAGCGTCTCCCGATCGTCAAATCTGTACGCGCACTCGGGGCAATGGTAAACCAAGATACCTTGCGCGGGCAAAGAATAACGTGTTAATGTCGAGACAGCGCCATTTTTACCAACAATAAGAGTAACTCACCATTAATGTGCTGTGGCTCGATTTCAAATTCAAGTTTTGGCCTGACTTCTGGACACATGGTCGTGGAATTGCTGCCGCAATCCTCATACTTGGCGACGTACGGTAAACCTAACGTACTGGAGCAACGCGCCAGGTATTCGGAGGTGAGCCTAAAATCAATTTGCAGAGGGTCCGTCATGGTCGCGGCATCCACTTTTTGCACGGTCTGCGTGCCGGACGACTGTTGCGGACAGAGCTCTTTGCTGCCACGTAGATTGCTCTCGTTCCGATTTTCGTCGGTTTGTTGGAAATGCTGCGACGGAGGGCCGGAGTAAGCGTATCCAGTGGGCCGCTGCGGAGCGTTTGGTGCGTACTTGGCTACGTTGCGCGAGTCGTAAGCCATTGTACCGCCACTGAACTCGGTCTCGGAGAAGGTGTCGACTGCACTCAATCGCGACGGTGCGTACGACGTCTGTGGTGTCTACAGCAGTATCTGCAGTATCTGCAATATCTGCAACATCTGCAACATCTGCAGTGTCGCCTTGAAGAAAAAGAAAGGGAGAGAAAAAAAAGGCAAGATATTAGAGCTGTCACGTAGATATTCAACATCTGCATTGTGTGTCTTACGGCAAGGCCAGTATCATTGTAGAAAAAGTAATCGCCGCCGCCGTCGTTGTCTCCACTACCAGGCTCATCTCGTCCCTTTTCCGATGCTCCTCCGAACGATGCGAAACGAACGTCCCGACATTGTCGAGCCGGCGCCGGCTTGGGCGAGATCAGAGATTGCCTATGGTGATAGAAAACGAGTCCAATTACAATTCTAATCTAACGTTGTCACTTTCTCATTACGATACGCACTAGCGACGCTAGACGACTCCAGATGACTCCAGATGACTCGGTGATGCGACATGAAACGAGCTTATCCGCTCGTGTCGTTTGTCGTTGTACCGGCCATCTTTACGCATCAGCTGCTGTCAGCTGCTGCGTTCTAAAACCTTACTCCGGACTCACTTCGAAATGGCAAGCGACATATTCGCTCGTTGACACACGTACCGTTGCCCCGATTCTATGAGATCGCCCGAGCAGAGTTTTGGAACGCGCGCCTATGTATGTATGTGTGTACGTACCACACCACAGACACCACTGACCAGTGAGTCCAGTGACCACGGCACCACGCACTGCAGCTGGTTCACAACTTGACACGGGGCGTTACGGATAATACGGATAGGATTTAATTTCTTCCATTTTATTCGGTTGCGTTTACAAATGGCATTTGCGTTACAATTAGTCTAGGTAGGTAACAGATGTAATAAGAGCTATACTTGGGAGCTCGACGACACATTTGGCTTGCCCGCCGACAGCGAAGAGGGGCTTCTCGCGGAAACCTTGGCGAGAGAATTTTCCATTCTGCTGATCAACTTTTGAAAAGTGTTCCTTTTCACCGCCCCATTACTCTCGGGCGAATCCTCGGTCTCGTCGGCCCCGCCGACGTCGTCGTTGTTTAAATCGCTCGTGACTCGTGACTTTCTGTTTGCAGCAAATCGATTCCAAGTCTTCTTGTCCCTCTTTTCGAGAACGTCTCTTTGTCGCGCCGTAAAGTCGGCCCACAATGCTATGTCGTCGTACAATTGCTCGTCCTGCTCCACCTCCGTAGCGTCGCAAACGCACGAGTCGCTCCTTGGTAACTGATAATGCTCCAGCTCGTCTCGGTTGGCCTCCGTTTCCGAGTTACAGCATGTATCCAACGGTGAGATGATTTGCTATCGAAAGACGGAGAATTATTGCACAATTGTTATACGTGACGCGACGTGGGTATTACCTGATCGTCTTTATCACGTCGTTCTTGAACGTCGTCGTAAAACTCTTGAGTCTGCTCGGACAGTTTGACTTGGTAAATTGGCCTAGGTGGTGGCAGACAATTATACTCGGGCAATTCCAAATCGGACGCGTCGTCGTTATCGACCTTGCCCTTGTGGCGCTGCCTCTTGCCCGATTTCTCGGGAGAGTCTCTTCTACTCAAAACTCTATCCAGAAAGGACTTTTTCTCAAGCTTGCTCGTTTCGATCTGATCCTTGACGTCATCTTTGGCGAATCTTCTGTTTGGAATCAAGTTCTGTGCCAAACAAACGGAAACGTGCTAAACTTGTAATCTGAAGGGAAAGTTAAAGGTAAAGTAGGTAAAAAGCTTACTTGCACGTCGTCGTAAAACTCTTCTCCTGCCTCGCCATCGATTCGCGAAAGTGTACCGATATCGTCGTACGTCTGTTGAAACGACGTCGCGTCTCTCGCAACGACATCCTCCTGCCCTTCCGTCTTCTCGTTTCTCTCGTTCCGTTTCTTAGGCGCAACGTCGTCGTAAGCCTCCTCCTCTTCCTGCTGCCTCTGATCGGCCGCAGCGTCAGCCCGCTGTTTTTTCGACAATACCATATTTTGATAACGCGTCTTCAAGTCTCCGTTTCTCAAGTCTTCGATTCTGTGATAGATATCGTCGTCGTCGCCGTCGTCGTCGTCGTCGAGCCTCGCGCGAGGGTCCGCGGGAGGCAAAGAGGGCAGCCTCCGTGGTATTCGGGCCGGTAGTGGAGGTGCTTTTCCGCCTGTGGCTCTTCTTTGCCCGACTTTGCCCTCCTTACTCGCCGACTCGGCCTTTGACTCGTCGACCGAGGATTCGACAGTGGTGATAGCATGCCTCTTCGGCCTCTCGTCCTCGCAGTCTTGCTCTTTCTTGCTCCCTACGCTCCCCATCTCGCATCCCACGTCGGAGATCTTGGCTATCCACTGCTCCATGTCCTTGGGCCCCCTCGCGATAAACTGCAACGTTTCGTTTCCAGGGCGGTACATCTCAAAGGCCGATTCGCTCTTTCGTCGGTCACGAGGGATGATATTCGGCGCCGCACGGGCCATGTAACCCCGAATCGGATAGATCGCGTACGGACGATTGTGCCGGTCGCTTCGATAGATGAGCAGATGCGAGCCAACCAGTGCCATCCAGCAGGCACGACTTTCAGATAAAAATAATTTCTTGCCTTCCTTCCTGTAGAGCGAACCGCATTTGTAGCACTTGCTTCTTACTTGCGTCGCCGATAGATTCTTGTAAATCCCGATCAGCATCTGCTCCTCCTCGTTTCCCTCGGGACGATCGTTCCCGATGCCCGACGCGCTCGCCGGCTGGTTCTCGTTTCCGAAGGTCTCGTAGTAATCCTGGTGGGTGTGCGCGCGAGAATGCCTCTGAGACTCTTCCATTCCTACGTATTCCTCCGAATCGGCTTGGCTCCTCGTCAGTAATAGGCTTCTCGGGCCTGACTTCATGTCCAAGTACGGCTCCGGGGACGACGGTCGAGCCATCAGGGTGTTTTTCGACCGTACCAACAGCTTCTCCCGCAGGCTCTCGAGCGTGAGCGGAAGCTGCGCGTCGCGAAGGCATTCCAGAAACGCTATCACTTCTGTCAATTCAATCGGATCGTTTTCTGCCGATACGCCAGATTCGCGAGAGAATGTCCATTCCATTGCAGAAATATATACATACCTCGCAATATATCATTCACCTTGATATCCATTTCCATATTGTTGTCGTACCTGGACAAGCCTGAAAGTAAATTTTCCATCGAAAAAATATCTATTCTATAGCAGTGGTGATATCAACGCGAGTGACGGTATCCTTGTTAGTTCCTACAGGATGTACCGCGAGATATAGCCATTGCAGATAACGCTTTATCGTTGACGCTTTCAATTTTCACTCGTATATATATAAGCAATCTATCATTCTCAATATAATTTTACGCGCGCGATTGTAAACGTAATCGGGCGAAGAATTTCTCGACGACACGAGAGTGTTTGTCGACTTTATTAACTTGGAACGATTGACCTTTCGTTTGTCCGAACCACCGCCCCTAGTTTTCGCTCGAGAAGGACGTCGTCTCATTTGTTAAACCTTCATTAAATCTCAAGCTTTGTCGAGAGAGAGAGAAATGTAATCTACGGGTGCGAAAAAGAATATTTGCGAAAAAACAAAAAAATGTGGTACTTGCTGCAGATTCGAGCTGGTTCCTCGAGACTGCGCGAGTCAAAGAGATTCGCTGAGCCGGCTGCGTGTCTGCGCGGTTAAAATGAAAGGAACGTCGGCAGACAGGTAAAGGTGACCGTCGGATGCGATATCGCCATGTATCGTCGAGCGACTGTCGTCTCGTTAGAATTCAATTAGCGCGACGTGACACATGCGAGCGACGTAAGGCGACTCCCGCAGAGACGTCGGTGCAGCCTTGTCTCCGCATTCGCGTTGGCTCCGCCGTGCCGCGCCTCTCCTCTCCTCTGCTACGCCTCTTTCGCCTTCTGACTCATTCATCGAGCCCGTGTGTCCATCTCTCCACTGCCCTTTCGCTCTCATTTGAAACGTCGTTTAAAACCAGCTTTAATTGATCGTTTCTCTCGGCGAGACTCACTCAATCTCCCAATATCTCGTTTTCAACTCGACTAGAATCCGCTCAATGATTTAAATACTAGTTTAAAGCTTTGTGAAAAATCGACTGCACTTTCGTCGCGTCGCAAGTAGAAAAACATTGTTGACCAAAGGTAACTTGTGTGTTTATTAATAAAAATGGAGAGAATTCTCGCATAACGTGCGTAACATAATCTTATTCGACAAAGATCTAGAAGAGGATAACACGGATGCTTTTCCATCTTGTATCTCAATTCTTGATAGCTTGATAATTTCATCAATTAGTTTTAGATTGCCTCTCCACTTATCAAATAACGTGATCAAAAGTACATATGTATAAGAGAATTCAATTTTATGTAGCGGTGCAATTGATAACTTTATACAGTCTAAGGTAATTACTTTAATCGTCGTTTTATATCGGCTTTCAATGTAATTCCCAAGGGACTTTACCGCGGACTTTCTCTAACGGCTTGACATAAACGTCGCTCGAGATTTCCGACATTTCTGGCCACTGATCGGCCTTGGCTTGCTCCACTTCCTGATCGACTTGTTTGTAGGCTGACATCCGTAGATTCTGAACATAATAGAAATGTCACTTGCAATAATTGATACGAGAGTTATACCGACCTCGACGTCTTTTTCAGTCATAAGGCCCTTCTCTATGACGAGCTTGGTAAGTAACACGATTGGATCTTGCTCGGTTTGCACAGCTTTAATTTCTTCTCTGGTACGATACGAGTGACCGGGATCGCTCATACTGTGTCCGAAATAACGATAAGTTACCATCTCCAGTACAATCGGGCCGTTTCTCAGCGCGTAATCTCTACCAAAGCGTAAGGCTTCTCGCACATCCGCGATCTTCATCCCATCGACCTGTGTAACAAGCGAGATTACATTAATGAAAGAACGGAGTAGAGGCATACGCGCATCTACCTTTATTCCCGGTATGAGATCTCCGCGCGTATAAAGCCGAGAGTTGGCGGAATGTCGATGTACGGCCGTACCCATCCCGTACTTATTATTTTCGCAGATGTAGACCACCGGTAGATTCCACAGCTTTGCCATGTTCCAAGCTTCGTGGACTTGACCCTGCGAGGCTGCACCGTCACCGTACAACGTAAAGGATACAGCGCCTGTGCCATTGTATTTGTGGGCCAGGGCTATACCGGTGCCAATAGGTACCTAGTCGTAAAGCAAGCTCACTAAAGGTTAACGTAGACAAGTAGACAACACGTGCACCGACCTGTCCACCGACGATACCGTCGCCACCGTAGAATTGCGGGGCGTACATGTGCATCGAGCCACCCTTACCCTTGGCCGCGCCTGTTTTACGACCCAGGAGTTCCGCGAGAATCGAGCGAATCGGGACACCGAACACCACGGCTATACCGTGGCATCTGTACGCCGTGATGACGGTGTCTCGTTCAGCCAGAGCCATTTTCAGACCTATAGCTATAGCTTCCTACGGCACAAATTCGCAATTTCATTCGCAATTTCATTCGCACGCACATATATCGCTTTGCTATCTAGACTATCTCTCATCCACCTGACCAGCGTACAAGTGTAAGAAGCCATTGATGAGCCGCTGTCTGTACAACTCTGCGGCCTTATTTTCCATCCGACGTATAGAGTTCATTATCTTGAGCGCGTATGTAGCGTCTTCCACGTTTAAAGTCGATTTTTCGAGTGGCCCTTTATCGAGACGATACAGCTCGTATGTCTGAGAAAAAGTTTCACTTATAATGACAGAGAAGGAAGAAGAAGGAAAAGAGAGAACATTTCAGATTCAAATATTGCAAATCACGTACCGATTCCATGACTGCTTCTTTAGTAATATTGCGATTATGCGATAACCAATTGTATCGCATTGTCACGCCGCAACGCCACGATAATCCTGACTTTGTCCATATTGAATACATGCTTGAGATATTCGAATTTTCTCAATGTTAACATTAACCGATCAATTTCCTATCGTCAGCACATTTTACTGCTATTTCTCTATTATTTACTATTTTATAGCGCGAATAAAAAGTTTATTTTATCGCGTTTGAAAACGTTGCAGATAACAGCAACCCGAGGTAACCGCAGCTGGCGACTATCGAATTAATCGACACGATTGATCGCAAAGTGACAATCTCAAGTAGTAAAACAAAAGTAAAAAAGTCAAACCTATATTTTAATCATCCTACAGCGATGAGTCAAAAATAATTTCAATTTACACTTGTACATCTCTTGCTACGAAAATTCAAAGTCTACGATACTCTCTATGAACCAACACGTCAATTCGATTCGTATGACAATAATCGCCAGAGAGTATTAAAACTATTTATATGTATAATTAAATTGAATTCTAGATAGGAGTTTAGGAATCGACCGCTAAATTTTGCCGTCGAAAACGGCGGTAGCATCTCGACAATGCCATCTTCTTCTCGTGAGAAGGATATAGTGGTTTTTGTGTAAAGGGGTCGGAACGTGTCGCATAAAACTGGAAAGCGCAAGTGTCTCGGCGTCTTTCCGAATCGGTGAGAAAGGCGATTGCATCCCGCCACCATCGACGCGCATCTCGCTTTCGAGTTTCACGTACTTGCATCGTTAGTAACTTCTCATCGCGAACGATGCGTCGGCTGTGACGAGGGCACAACTGACGCTTATTCGTAGCTCGCAACATCCAAGCATGAGTAGGCGCTGCTAAGCGATCTATCTCGACCTGCGCATTCGAAATAGAGGGCAAATAAAATCAATTATATCTTTATGTTTCACATCAATTATAGGATCCGATAGATACAACTTTGACATACTTTAACACGCTTGCAACCTCTGCGATTGATTCGCGACGACTGACGTATCGCCGCCGCAGGCATTTCGGTTTTTTGCTTTGTCTGTCGCTCCTTGTCGGGATCGCCAAACAGACCTTTCGCTTCTGCCACTTTGATCATGAAAAGCGAATCAAACTGCATCATTTCCTTTCGTTTAATTATCGCGATGAAACAGCCTGGATCTAACACGCGTTGGTTATTCTCGCCGTAAATGTCATCGATAGTCCCTACTTCGAACAAATCGCTGTCGGGGATCTGACAATAATTTAACTAGTATTAGTCCACCTAGTCAATTACGATTGCGATACGTTGAATGAGATCTTACAACAACGTCGGTCGTATCTAACAACTTTTCATCTTCCTCGTCCTCCTGTTTGCACACAAACATTTGTTCGTCTTGCGCCCGTTCCTCCCAATGTTCCCGCGATTCTTCTTGCCTATCACTTTTGGTCGCCATCTTTGACATCTTTCCGCTAGTATCTTTGAGTAGAGTCTTTCTCTTTGGCTGCGAGGCAACATACTATTTTTGAATTGTCACACTTGTGCGTGCGTTTTTTAACATGGAGCAATTTTTAAGGTGTAAACTCGATTATGTAGATATATACACATAAGATACCACTCACGGGATGCTCGCGAATGTATTTCTCCGTGGCTAATCGATTGGCGTATTCAACAACCTGTCGAATCATTTCCGTAGTTTCGGATGGTAAGATGGTATGTACCTCGTATATTAGAAACTGTATATTTGGCCTGGTTAGTGCGTACTTGAGCGTGGAAAATTGTTCGGCCAAAAGAGCGCGAGGCTGTTTGATCTCACCCGCTGTATCGCTAGTCAACGATTCTAACAAATTAGTATCGCCACCGCGAGCAACAGCAAGATCGACAACGTCCCGGACGCCGGTGTAGCTGCACGGGGGGGTCGCTAGAACGACAGTCGCTCTTTCCAATTCGACGGACGGTGGTGGCGCGATATATCTAACCAAAGCAGCAGCAACAGATCATTCGAATACTAATAGTAATTGTGCAACACAAATCCGTCTTTCGTATTACTTTTCTGAAAAGATTCTACATTGCTGCAGAGTGACGCCCAAGGTCGTGAGGTATGCTTCGTGTTCGCAACGACCATCTCCAGCACCGAAAGCCAAGAGTCTGCCGGCATCTTCGATGTCAGCCAAGAGTCCCGCCAAATAGCCCGTGTGACGAGGGGCGATCGAGTGCGTGAGAATTACGGGGCCGCAAAGACGCGCGACACGTATCGCTTGCGCCAACGTAGCCGCTCCGAGACACAAAGATCTTTCCTAAGTTGAAAGAAAATAATACATTTTTCTCTCTTTGATATGTTGTTATTAATTTCAAGTAAATGAGAATTTATATATCTACCAGAAAGATGAATCGGTGATCGCGAGCCAAATCGGACATGGCGAGTTTCTCTCTCGCCTTATCATGCAAATTAATCATCTTTGGGCAAATTGGATCAAAGACATACTTGTTGTCGTAGAGCTCCGCCGCTTCCTCACAAAGTTGGAGGTTTAGCTTTGACATATCCTGGACGAATTGACTTTTAGTCAATACCTTGATGGTGTTGATCCATCCGGAGGCAATCGCGCCTTTGTCGGCCCAGCTTATTCCTTCCGCGATACGCAGATGCGCCGGAAGAAGTTGGTCTGGATACAAGAGATATATGTATGTTTTTACAAATGTTGTTCTTTGTTGAGCAAACTATGCGCTAGCTCGTCTCAGAGATTGCAATTAAAAATGAGATATAACCAAGATTGAGTGCCGAACCGCCGATACGAAGACGCGAGATGCTTGCTGCCAGATGCGTCTTTGCTTTCAAAAGAGCATCCTCGATGTCTTTTAATCCGACCCTCTGAAACAGCACGGAAAAATTGTAGTATATAAAACTCTCAACACTCGCGCATGCAAATAGCAGCGAGAAGGAATTGCAAGAAACCTCGAATATCTTCTCTCGAGTCTCGGTTGCGCTCCCAGCACGTCGGCGAGCAAACTTTCTTCCCTGCATATCGTACAGTAACAACCAGACTACCCGTTCTCGTAGTTTCAGAGCACCGTTTCGATACCAAAACCCACCGTCCTCGAGAGTACGATTCAAGATATTTTTATCTGTATATTTATTTCTTATTAAAATAAGAGCAAAAGTTGCTCGCGAATTATAGTACATATACATCTCACATCTGAGAACGTCGTATACCAGGCCAAAGACGCGTCTCATCTCGGCCTCGTTGGCATAATTCGGCGAGGGTCGTGTATTTTGCAAAACTCTGGCCGCCAAGAGGATATCGTTGATGCGCCAGCCTGGCTCGACGCGAGCCTCCGTCATCGAGCCGCCTGCACTCCCCAATATAGCCATCGAGGAATCGACGATATCCTGGCTCTCGTCTCTTTTACCTTTGATAGGGAGATGGCCCTTCTCCCTGGGACGCCATTCCCAATCTTGTGAATTCTTGCGAGTCAGCCGTTTGGATCTTTCATCGAGTTGTTTGGAATGTTGCATCCTCAAAGAAAAGTGGTCGCGTAAAAGAGAAGAAAAGACAAGGATTTTACTTACCCTCTATCCTCGGCGTCCCTTTCTCTTTGCAACTCGACGAGGCTGTGATAGACTCGGTGACGCCATTCCTCGTCGCTTGGCAATATCAATTTTTCGAGTTCTCTGTTACGTAGCTCCTCGCTAAGAAGACTGAAATTCGGTATCTGCGCCGTGAGAAGAAGTCGGAATATCTTTGCGTAGAGCGCGAATATGTTAGTTTTACGAGTCTCGGAATCAATGGCAATCTCGACATCGTCTGACAGGATCGCCAGGTCCGACGGGTCGTTAGTCGACATTTGCAGCGCCCGAATGCGAGTCCTCCTCACTCCTGACTCCGGACACTGAAGCGCTTCAGAGAGCTTTAAAGAAGGTTTAAATTTTAAATGTGGAGGCAAGTACGCTGTGAGAGAAAGACAATTACAGCGTGTCAATCAAAAAGTAACGGCACAGACGGAAGCGCATTTTAAATATGCACGCGAATCTCTCCCGTGGCCACCGTAGCGAAAATTCGCAACAAGACTGAAGACGTCCGAGTCGTCGGTTGCGTGACATCGCGTGCTTCGAAAGCGTATCCCGCGAAATTGCATCTTGTCGGAGGACGAAACGACTACTTTTACCTTATCACCGAGTCTATCAACTCTACACCTTTTTTCCTTGTCCGTCCATCAGTTTGCTTGCCAAGCCAAGTTTGTCGTCAATTATCACGGCATAATTGTTGCATCGAAATCATACGGGTATGCTTTAAATTAGATAAATAATAGCACGAATGCGTTCAACACTCTTCTTACAATTGGCGTTGAAAGAAGATCCGCGCAAACGGATTTCAAAGTTACAATCGATACAAGAGAGAATAATACGCGGCGGAGAAAGAATATATCTGCACTGGCGCGATGTACTATCACATATATTATATAGACGATATTCGATGATGCCGCATCGAATTGGGTCTCGTGCACGAGACCGAATATTCCTTTTCACCAGACAAAAAGAAAGGCAAAAGATAGGCAGCTGTCACGTAGGTGCCCGATCGATCATCTCGGAACGACGCCGGCAGGTACGATCGCGTTGACACAATTCCAAACGAGTAAACGATTGATATTCACGTTATCAAAAAAAGGTGTCGTCAAAATTCGTGACTTTTTCACAAATGAGAAAACCCATAATAGTTGACACATTTATTAATAAACATTATTATTCCATTGAAAAGGGTGTACGATAAATAGGAGTTGTATAAAATATATTATCCTTTGGATATATATAAAGGCACTTAAGGTTACTTAAAGCTTAATATACAATAGTACAACATAATCTTCTCCGCTCTGTGAATCTAGCTGTATGTATGTACACATTCTCTTGTACATTTTCATTTGTCGAATTGAAATAAAGACAACGACTTTGGTGGAAGAAGAAAATAAAGCTCGAATAGTCAGATCTCGAGTGGCAGCTCGATTAGGATAATTAAAAGGCTTTAGTAAGGCAACATTTGTGCAACATTAAAAAGCTGAATTGATTGAATTTTACTAATTTATCCCCTTGTATTTGGTAAAGAGATTATACAACACGCGAAGCGTAGATTTCAGATCCAGATTGACGATGTCTGTAAGAGAAAAAGAGCAGGTTGAATTTAACGATTTGAAAAATTAATTTGGAAATGACAATACAAACCTTCGGGACGAGCTTTTGGCTTTGGTAGTCCAATGTCTCGCATGATGTCAAATGCAAAGGAAACGTTATGAACTTTTTGGTCAATGGTCCTTGGTGTCAAATGAAAGCTACCCAGCGGGACGAAGAAACCTTCCAAGAGACCAAGCAGCAGAATCAAGAAGACACCATCGTGGAATTGAGTATCCAAATCTGTCACCTCCAAATGAACCTTGCTCAAATGCTTATTGACGAACGTTACCAATGACTGAAAAATGTGAGCAATGTGAGAAAAAGAGCTTTGTACGCAAGGCCATCGAATGAGAGCTTACTTTCTTGACAACGGCCAACTTGTCGGGTGCATGATCGAAAAGTGTGTCAAATGCATCACGCTCGCAACGCATGCCCAAATCGTCGTAGGTTGTCGTCAGCTCTTCCCTCACTGTTCTGTGTGTCAGCTGGCCGTCCTTTTTACGCACGACGACTACTTGTACGGCAACTCTCTCGGGCAATCTGACGGGAGCACGAAAGAGCCGTGCTAGGCCGACGAGCAGGTGCAGAATAGCGACGATATTTTTCGAGTGTACAGATTCGACGCTCCATTTGTAAGGCGGATATCGACCGAGTACACGATTAGCAGCGGACAAGACAACAGCGAGCTTCTGCTTCTGCCCTTCCTCGGATTGAGTTACTTCAGGCACGTCCAATTTCTCCCCAGTCAGCTTTTCTAGGGCCAAACTTTGCTTTACAAGTTGAGCAGTGAGTAAAGGGAGCTAATCCATACCTAAAAGCTTCTGTAGCACTTGTCCGTCGTAAAGATCCTCTACGATATCTTTCACGATAATTCGCTGATCGGCCAATTCGTCGTTGATCCATTCGATCAGGACAAATATCAATTCTTGCAGCTTGGCATCTTCCAAGGATTTCGGCTCTATCATCGAACGTTCTTCGTTCTCGTCGAGAGCGTATTCCTCTGGTGGCATGTCAGGATTAGCGGCATACCCGGGTGAATCGATGGCATATTTCCCTTCTTCTTGTACATCTTTCACTAATAAATGTATTTTTGTTACCCAACTTGTCAAATAAAGAGGGAAAAATTAAATTATCAAACACCCGCTCCATATAAGGACACGAGCTTCGTCGGAAAGTGACGTAACCAAGTTGGTGCGAGTCTCGCTACAAGATACGAAAGTAAAACGTTGTACCTTCCTTGATACGTTTCTTCCGTCCCAGTGTCCCGATTTTATCCCAGAAACTTTCCTCCTTGTCCTCTTTCTTGCTGGAAACCGGGATTCGCGGTGACTTGGGTCGAGGAGACGCCATTATTATCAATTATTTGCAGATGCTTGTGGCATCGACGATGGTTGACTAGAAGGAGGATGCATCGAGGAAAAGAGTGGCCAATGAGGAATTGGCTGACCAAAATGGCTCGCCACGTGCTTCTCTGACGTGTCTGACGTTGCTCCGCGTCCTAATATAACCTGATATATAACCTGCGCGCCTATGGAAACACGTGTTTACTTCGCAGCTCGTACTTGAATCTTGGCGAGACACGACACGAGTAATGAGCTATTGGTTTAATTTGGTGAAAAGCGCCTTCCTCGGAATGTTGCGAATATTTTGGTCTAGCAAACGAAAGATATCCAACTCTCTAAGCATATACATTAAAACGAATACGGGCAACACTCTTGCCGTCGAATTAGATCCAAAGTGCGACATAAAGAATTTAAAGGAGATTGTCGCGCCTCGGATGGGGATGGCACCGGAAGATATTAAAATTATATTCGCGGGTAAAGAGCTGCACAATTCGACGATAATAGAGGTGAGTGGCCTAGATAAACTAGATCAAGTTATTTCTATTGATGCATTTAATGTGTTTAAGGAGTGCGACTTGGGACAACAGAGCACTTTGCACGCGGTAAGGACGCCCCTGCGTAAAATGCTGAATGAAATGAAGGGTACTGCGAGTCCTATAGAGGAGTCCCTGTCAGAGGCCTCCAGTTTCAACGACAGTGGTGGCAAGCCTATGAACGAAACACTTATGGATTTATCCTTGGATGAGTCGGACCGAGGAAATTTGTCCTCGAAAGGTGAGGCAGTGTGCGACTCCCTAGTCTAAATAATGAATTCATTTGCCTTGTTACTGTCGACAGTGCAGCAGGAGAATCGGGCACATTTTTACGTATACTGTTCGGCTCCCTGTAAGGAGGTGACGGTAGGTAAATTGAGAGTCAAGTGTGCGAGGTGCGGCAGCGGCGCTGTAACCGTCGATAGAGATCCTCAATGCTGGCCAGACGTGTTGCAACCAACAAGAATCACGGTACATTGCGAGAGCGACGTTTGTCCCGTAACTGCGAGCGCATCTAGCGACGAGGCCGATAATCAAGTCTCTTACGCACGCTTTTACTTCAAATGCGCCCAGCATCCCAGTTTAGGAGAGAACGACCAAGCTGTGCCCCTTTATCTTGTAAAGCCAAACTTGAGGAACATCCCTTGTCTGGCTTGCACGGATATCAGGTAAGCACCTGAACTCAGGAGATACATCTCAGGAGTGTCGAGAGTAACGTTGATATTCTGTACACAGGGAAACCGTCTTAGTGTTTCCGTGCGAAGCTGGTCATGTGACTTGTCTCGATTGCTTTCGCGAATACTGTACAGTTCGTTTAGACGAGCGACAATTTCAATTCGATACTACCGATGGATATTACACGTTGTCTTGCCCTGCTGGCTGCTCCAATTCTTTCATCCGTCAAGTTCATCATTTCCATCTTCTTAACACGGAACAGGTGAATGTAATTTCATATTTGTCCACTGAAATTACCTCGGTGGTGTAGGAAATCTTTTCTCAACAGTATGAAAGATATCAGAGATTTGGCGCGGAGGAACATGTTTTGCGTGCCGGTGGCCTTTTGTGTCCAAGGCCAAACTGTGGGATGGGTATTATACCACCTTCGGCGGAGGATGCAGAGTGCCGAAAGATTCAATGCATCGGTGGATGTGGCGTAAGTGTTGTTTTTGTCAATTTATTAATCACGCGATCAATTGACTCACAATCAATGACCCTTTTTCCAGTATGTTTTTTGCAGAATTTGTCTGCAGGGATATCACGTGGGAGAATGTGAATCGCAAAGTCTCGAAACGTCTACGAGTGGTTTTTCTTCAAGAAATTATTCCATAGATCCTGCCAGAGCTAACGAGGTGAGTTGAATTGAATGTCAAGTGTTTTGTAGCTGATTGGTGTCACATGTATTTTTCACAGGCCAAGTGGGAAGAAGCTAGCAAAAAGGCGATACAGCTATCTACAAAGCCTTGCCCCAAGTGTAGAACTCCTACCGAGAGAGACGGTAAAGATGCACGATTTTCATCGGACATATATCTGAATGGTTGTTGTAAGTAAGAAATTTTTCTTTGCAGGAGGTTGCATGCATATGGTGTGCACAAGAGCGGGATGCAGCTACCATTGGTGCTGGGTATGTCAAACGGAATGGAGCAGAGAATGCATGGGCAACCATTGGTTCGGATAAGGATTATGTATTATTTATATTTGCGAAAAGTATGAGAAATGTATCCTACAATATATATATCCTATACACGATACCAAGAGAATAAATTCGAAAGTAGCGGTAAAAGAGAGGGGGCGCGCTTGTACGGCCTAGGATCGGAGTAATTGGCGCGAAGGGCGCTTGAAGAGAATGGCGGGTTATGGCGGGTTCGGAGCGTGACGAGAGAGGCGCCGCGTAACGTGGAACGAGATGGAACGAGAGAGCGGCCATGTGACCGGCTGGCGGCCAATCAGCTGTTTAGCTTTGTCGTGCCGCCAAGCTCATTTCCAGTCCGTGTGCACGCGGAAGCTGCGGGACCGACTGGCTGCAGGTAGAGCGTGATTATTCCGGGCTCGTGCGAGTTATGCGCGGTCGATCGCGCTAGAGGAGACGCCGACGTGCCACGGCTGACGGATCGCGTTGCTCTCGCGGCGCGCGACACCTCGCAAATCAGCCTCGCGAGTGCTTTTATATGCGAGGTCGCCATTTTGGTGCGATACGCCGAGCCGACGATTCGAGCGGAGTGTAGCCCTTATGATCTTTTTATCTCCCTTTTTCGCACAGCCCATCCGCGCTATCGCCCTCAGCCGACCGACGGCCCAATAACCAACGGTCAGAGATGACGCAGCAAAACAAAACGATGAATTTCCTAATACACGACGCTAATGGTAAGTGGCTCCGAGCTCCCGAGTGTGGTGCGCGCCAACGCACACGTCCAGTAGTTTGCCCAGTGTTTGAGATTACACGCGAGCTCCTCCGAGTCTATGCTCGTTTGCCTCCCCTACCCTGCGTCGTACCTCCGTTTAAGTCGCGGCCCTGCCACTCCATCAGCTTTGTCCGACGGCAACGGGCAACTTTCCCCCGTAGCTCTCCAAGCTTTTTACATATATCATCACTTTCCGCATCTCATCCGTTATCGTGCTCCATTTCATCTAATATTCACCACGAGATTGTCTTTTAACACTTTACTACAATCGAGTAACGTTGCATTCATTTCCATTTTTATCTCCTAATCTCTATTTCATTTATACGTGAGACAATTTCTAACATGACATGTCAGAGCTCTATCGTCTACTTTCGGTACGATATTCAAAATAGAATTGATTAATATATCTTTCCATTCTTCAATGTCACAATAGCGTCTCGACAACTAACATATCATTACGGATGAATCCAATTCACATTGCAGGACATCCACAAGTGATAAAAGTGGTGCAGAGTACACCTAATAAAGCATTAGGTGGTATTGTCGGCACAACAAATGCAGGTGGCCTTAAAGTGTTTAAAGCTCCTAATCAAGAAACGCAGGTACTTGCCTCTACTTTAGATGTCATCTAGTTTATCACAATTGTGGCTCTTTCTTTAATAGAGGTTATATAACTTTTCTTTCTAACAAGTTTTCATGAGACAGCGATACAAGCTCCATCTCGTTATGTACAATATTTCTCTTTAGCTATTGCAATAATGCTGTAAATCAGACTTATTTCATAAATGTTACGCATGTATCGTTCCAACTAGGTTTTATCATCGAATACACAAGTTCTTAGGACTATTAGCTTGCAGAATCCATCTACACCTGGCCAGAGTAAGCTCTTTTTCAATTCATTGTTTCTATAATTATAAGTATAATATTACCATTTGGAAATGTCTTTAAATTATAGGACTTGTAACAATACCTTTGCAAAATACTAAAGTGGCAACATCAAAAGGAGGGGAATCTATGATGACCAAAACCATACAGTTGACCTCTGCACAAATGGTTAATATTATTTTGTAATGAATAAGCAACGATTCTAACAACTGTAAAATGCAATTTTTTTTATTTTAGAGCGACATAAAACAGGCTATCGCATCCCAACAGCAACAGCAGCAGCAGCAGCAACAGCAGCAGCAGCAGCAGCAACAACAGCAGCAGCAGCAGCAACAGTCTAATACTTCGCAACTTGTTAAGGATGCCACTGGGAAAACTTTTATCAGTCCAATATTAGATCACAGTGGATCTAGAAAAAGGCAGGATGTAGAAAGTGGCGATTTTGTGCCTGAGTAATGCAATGATTTTTTTGTATGCGCTCGTACACATAGACACAGAAGGGGGGGGAGGGGGAGAGAAAACAATGATAGCTTCGCTACAATCTTGCAAAATCCTCTACGTTAATCTACTTCATCAACACACCGAGCTATAAATTTCCACTTATATATCGTATTTCTTTGTATTATAGTAAACGGAGAAAAGTAGAAAAGGTCGGAAAAGGATTGAGACATTTCTCGATGAAAGTTTGCGAGAAAGTGAAAAAGAAAGGCACTACTTCCTATAATGAAGTTGCGGACGAATTGGTCGGTGAATTTACTAATCCCGCTCACATAAATTCTCTGACAGATCAGGTATTTATTTCCTAGTGTATGTCAATTGTAAACTTGAAGAATTGTAATATTGGATACTGCCCTCTTTCCAGCAATATGATCAGAAAAATATCAGAAGACGCGTGTACGACGCTCTAAACGTGTTAATGGCAATGAATATAATTTCAAAAGAGAAGAAAGAAATCAGGTGGCTCGGTTTGCCTACAAACTCATTACAGGAATGCGTAGCATTAGAAAAGGATAAGAAGAAGAAGATTGAAAGAATCAAAGCTAAGACGCAGCAGTTGCATCAGCTAATCCTGTCTCACATTTCTTTCAAGAACTTGGTTGAACGTAATCGTTTAAACGAGAGTCTCCGCGGGCCACCGAAACCCAATTCTGCCATACAGCTGCCATTCCTCATTGTGAATACCAGTAAAAAGACTGTCATAGATTGCAGCATCTCAAATGACAAGTATGTATCAGAAAGGAAGGAACAAGTATGTATAAGAGAAATTTTACGTGTGAGAATGAAAAGATAAGCAATCTCTTATCGTTACAGAACCGAGTACCTGTTTAATTTTAATGATAAGTTTGAAATTCATGACGATATCGAAGTGCTAAAGCAGATGGGTCTAGCTTTCGGTAAAAAGAGACGCTACTTTTTATGCTACAATTAGTCAGCATTTTTGCCAAGATATACTGTAAATCTCCGAATTGTAACAACATATTCTTGTAGGACTAGAAAAGGGGGAATGCACCGAGGCAAATTTAAAAAAGGCAAAATCAATGGTCCCAAAATCACTGGAGAAATATGTAGAACGTATGTGCTATATCGTGTGTGTACATTAAAGTGTCGTTGTCGAGTTGTTTAACAGGATCGATCGTTGCAGAGTTAGCATCAGGGGATTTAGAGAAGTTTATTCCAGTAACTATTCCTGGGCCAAGTACATCGATGGAGGATTTAGATATGAAATTGGAAGGTTCTCGGCCACCGTCATCGTCGCATACTTCATTGTCGGAAGATCCTTTATCGCCACCGTCTCAGTACTATTCAGAGGAAGAGGACGACGAGGAAGAGACCGACCAAGATGAACAGGCTGACAGTGATCTTGAAGTTAACTAGCATCCCGAATAATTCTTCAAAGGCTAGACTCAGGGTTTGTATGTTTACCCTCTCCTTACTCCTCCCCCTCTCTTCCCCTCCCGATCACTCATTCGCTCATACGATATATGTATACATGAAAACGTGCCTCATACTGTACGATATTCGCACGCAGCTGCAGCAATTATTATAATGAAAATTTGAGAGAATCCGTGATATCCGACAAGGCAATTTTGCTTCTGAATTTTAGGATACTCGCCACTATCATCAGCGATATGCCAACATAAATAATATCGTCTTCACCCCGGTCGCCAGTTTTTAACATATATCGAACAAGGATAGGAAGGCAAATCTGTGAAAAGTTAATGAGAGAATGGTCAAAGAGGAAATATGTTGATTGGGGCCAAGGAGAAAACGTAGCAATTAATTGGGCTGATTGAATTGGCGGCAATCTAGGTGGCACGCTTTTCTTTTCGCGTAAACTAACAAAATGGCAATTCGATGCACACGCGCGAAACGCGATCGAAACGGTATAAAGAAATGAATGACTGAATGGGGTGCTATATTTTAGTTGTGCATCGACCTACACAAGTTTATATGGCTAGCGTCTATGTACTATAAATTATAATCTTACAGTATCATAATATTATTATATGTACGAGATATATTGACCAGTACTCATTTTCTTATGGCACGTTTATAATAACAATTGTCTGTGGTAAGCAGTAAAGTGACGTACGATAGATGCAGGCGCACATTTGACTCGAATTAAAAATACAAATAAATTGTAATAATGTTATAATATGAAGTTTGTAGTTTGTGGTTAGTCTTTTGAGCGGAGAGGATGTGCATTGAATAACGATACTATGTAAGGGTTTGCGGTAAGTTTTTACAGCAAACTCGAGAAACGAAAAACATTTTTCATATCTATTATATGTATAAACATGCTATATTTAATAGATGCGTTCAACAGAAGGAAATCATTTTTTCGTCATTAACGCTCCACCTTTTTCAGCTCATTCCTTCTCTTTGGTATTTGTAAAGAATCAAAAGTAATAATTATTTTGTCAGCACAGAGTTTATTAATACAGTTTTCTGCTGAACGCACCTCACGACATACAATGTTTGTTGGTTTTTACATGGATTTGCAAGAATAAGAAATTGTCTGCTTTGATGCCAAGTTAACCTGTGCAAGTGTTTAGGAATGCTGCTCTATTCCAAATCATCGTCGTCGTAAAGATCATGAAACTCTGAAAAGAAGCGAATAAACTAACCGTATATTCTGTTAACTTGAATTATTGTTTATGCAAGAGAGAGAAAAGAGTGTGTTCTTCATCTTCTATGGAATATGTAGAGAAATACTTGAAGAATTAAATCATATTTAATATATCATTGAAATGTTGGGAAGAGGTCCTTGAATTTCCATCAATTTGGAGGGGGATGGTAAAATGCACGTAATCTTTGGACAAGTACCATTGAAAAATTCCGAATGAACAGCTTTCTCACTAGCTGTCAGGTCCACTAATAACCTACTACCTCCGACCTGAAATGAAATTCACCACGTGAGATGACTGAGAACGAGTTACATAACCTTATCAGAGTTGTATACAATACCTCCTCTAATTCGACGTAAGGTCCAGCTCCTTCGGGAAACATTTCATCGGCCACAAGCGTTGGCTTCATGTTTTTACAATACCTCGTAATAATACGTGGTCAGTGGACAGTGAACTATACTTGCGATGAGATATCGACTTGCGAGGACTCGAATCGTTTTGCGACTTTTGCGAGACGCGCGTGCAAAAGGAAAACGCGGTCGATACCTGACGGGAGAATATGTTCCATATTACCTCCCGAGGATAATTCAAGCCACTTAATTTCGCTGTCGATATACATAAATAAGTTATATCTCGATCTTTGATCACATAGATTGCAAATGGAAATATACATGTATGTAATAATGTAGAAATGGTAATGTGAATGAAAGTAAATAGAATGTGGTAAAGAGAGAGCGAGAGGGGGTGCGCGAGGTGGTGCGCGCGCAGTCCATCGGTCAAAATTCACCCTTGGCTCGTGCCGCGCGCGAGCGATACCGCGCGGAAGCGATAGTCCAAGAGAGGTATCTCAGTGCCCCGGTGCGTGCCGTCCGTGCTTGGCTTTCGCCTTTCGCCTTTCGCCTTTCGCCTTTCGTGATCGACATCTCCGAATCGCGAGGGATCGTCGTCTCGCGGGTGTCCTCGTTACTGGCTTGGGGTTTGGGATTGAGCGACCATCGTACCCGTCGAGTAGCAGTCCCCCCCCCCCCCATCGTTGCGGCTCACGCGGCTGTCGACCGAGCAGCGGATTCTTTTCACGCACGTATCATGCGGCTCACCCCGGTTTTTTAGCATCGGTTCCAAGAAAGAGAGAGTGAACATCGGTGAGTGCAGTCTCCTTCTAGCATGCGTAGCATTCGGAGAAGCCAATGTGCCTGGCTGGTGCATGACCGCGGACGCCTTCCGAGCCCTGCGCGCGGCCTGCGCGGTCTGCGCGGCAGGCGGCAGGAGTGCGGATCAATAACAGCCGTTGCGGTTATGATAACGCGACCAGCTGATCCGCCGATCATTTAATGTTACACTCTTTTTCCCAATGCTCTACTTGGAGAGTAACAGTGACGATCATAGTTGTATTGAAAAGAATGCTTTAACGTCAACGTTTCTTTCTTGTGTCACTTTCGATAAAAATGTCAATTTTACTCGTAGATAGATAGATAGATAGCGTTGCAATTCATAATTATCATCCATATTGTCAATTAGAGATATATTTTTTATCTGCGATCAAGCTCAACAATTTTGCGAATCGTTGAGTATTATCTCATTTATTGACAATTGGTATCTTTCGGCCTTATTAGGTAGGCGTGCGATTGCCGTTTACAAGGTTTCCCGGAAAAATATCCTATTTAGAATTCAAGTAGCTTGCTCATGCTGTTTATCTTTGCCTGCAAAATTTTCCGCGACTCGTATAAAAATTCTTCTACTATGAGGATAAACACCTTATACGATCCTTTGTTTGCCGTATAAACATTTTAATTAGTTGGGTGATGATTATTCTTGCCTCGCCAAATGGAAATCCACGTCCTTGGGAAATTTCCCGGATTTGTGTGGTGTGATCCTCGATCGATTGAAAGATGAGCAAAAAAAGAAGTGTTTCTGCATTATTTTCTGACAACAGGCACGTACCGAGATAAGATATACTTTAATGCTATTATCTTTGACTAGTTCTAGGCTCTACATACTTTTCGCAATGTTCATTTCTTTTACGATGTCGTAAAAAAATAGTTCATCATCGCAAGAATATGGCAGCGAAAATAACAATAAAGATAAGTTATTCGGGAAATAATGCATTGTTACGTAATATGACGATTATAGAGCTTTATGATGATTCGATCGGAAAGAAAAAGGGATTCCAGCTTTACATGCTAAGCAATAGTAAGATGCACATTATTATAATATAATTGAAAGCCGTCCGGGGTAGAGTGCGTATACGCGCGAGAGAAAAAAGCTGTCTCTTATCTGTACAACTCTACGACTCGTGTGATAAGCTTTCCGCACATGTAAGCAGTCGCCACGTTGTAGACTGAAAAGCGTTTTAAAGATTGCGCGAATCCCTCGTGCTCATTTTTATTTGACTTTTTCCATGTCTCGTAATCAAATGCAAATTGCTTGTGCAGATTGCTTGTTTCTACAAACATTGTAGAAACAGAAATTGTACATTTGAACAATGCCGTGACAACTATCTCTTCATAGCAGTATGTATTGATCTTTGCTTACGTCTGAGCAAACTTATTATTTACAAGTAACGTTTAATTTTCATAGGAAACTTGAACAACTTTTGGTACATCTTCAAAAGTAGAATCTAGAAACGAACGTCTTCGAGCATCGTTTGATGAGAATATTGTAGATAATTTTCCTCCACACAATTTACGGATATTATTACTAAGTTTTTTCCTTTCTAACGAAACAACACGTACAACGTATTGTTTCTTGTCTTAAAAAAAGGATAAAAGAATTATATAATGTTGCCCGTACACATGTAATTTTCTCTATTAGACAAAACTTTAATAAAGGAAAGAGAAAATGGATAGTTTCGGAAAGTAAAATTTTGTAAAAAAAAACATTATGCCGACTTGTATAAAATGTAAAATATAATATTTCTGAAAGTGGACAAGAAGAATATTACAGTGCTTCACTCTATGAGTGAAGGCAAATGAGGATGCTAGCGATCGAAGCTGATATTTCATTAACGAAACATGTTTTCTCGATAATCGACAATCGGCGATGTAGATAAGTAAAGCGTTAAGTATCGTGTGGCGTAAACCCTCCTTGCGTCTTAACGCGGTGCGTTTAAGATCGGCATACATCGTGACGTCACGACGAAAGGCGTTCGAAGCCAATGGTCATATGTATCAGTGAGAGCGGGTACCAGCTATCAGTATTAGCCCGGTCATCTTTCTGTGCGCGCGACAGGACGAGGTGGTCTGATTGTGTGAGATCTCTTCGCTTCGCAGCTCGCTCGCAGCTCGCAGCCGAGAAATGCTCTGATATCTGTGCGCGGAAAACTTTGCGTCGCGAAACGTAGCCGGAAATGAAAGATATCGTTTCGCGGTGACGGATCATTGAGAGAGAGAGAGAGAGATCTCCATCGGCGCGACGACTGTTTTTCTCGAGCATCGCTAATCGCGGCAACTTTTTAACTTGTTAGCGTCGTCCAAGAACAGACGCGCCTAATCGCACACTGGTTCGCTCGTGGATCGGGTTCGTCGCCATCGACGATCGTGACAACGCATACATTCTTTTTCTTTTTCTTTTTCTTTCTCTCCCTCTTCCTTCCTCTCTCTCTCCCTCCCTCCCCTCTCTCTCCCTTCCTCCCCCTCTCTCCCTCTCTCATTCTCTCTCTAGCGATGAGATTTCGCGGGACCTGGAGATTTCGCCGTCTCGCGAACGCGGGTGTTCGACCTCGTGCAAAGGCCAAGCGGTAGCGACCTCCCAATATTAGTTGAATGTTAGAGCGCGACGTTTCTTACGCTTTTGGACTGATCGTGCCACTAAACGAAAATGGAACAGCTTGGATAACGCAAAGTAACCGATCGCATCAGCCATTATGGTTCGTCAATTATTTCTTTTCTATTTGTGCCATCGAACTTGTAGCATCGATGGTAAATTTCGAATGGAAAGAAATGAACGTTATCAAAGGTTATCCGTAAACGTGAAGAATTGGTTGACGGTTGTCGTCAAGTTTCTAAAATATTCCACGCGTTACAACTCTTTTCAAACTATAAATAAGTTAACAAAGTGTTAACAGAGACTTTGAAACGAAAGGTTTTAATCGATCTGTTGACTCGATAACTACCAACAAGGTTACAGTTATGGTAAATTTCGCTGCAATCAGTAAAAAATGGGAGTGAAAAAAATCACTCCTGCAAAAAGGACGCAGAAACGCTTACTAATGCGGAAAGTGCTAATACTCGACGTACGATCGCTGCTTGGCGTGAATGAGCGCACGGTTCCAAGTTGGTTCTTCGTCGAACGATCGTGATATTCTCCATAATGCTTTCGCACAATCGAACGTTACGCGGAAGTTAATATTGGACGATAAATCCTGCCGAGGCTCGGCGTTAAACATAGTTTTAGTGCGATCGTTCCGGCATTACACGTGGGGCATTACACGCGTGGCTTCAAACGTGACGACAAAAGTGATAAAAATCGATCTCAGTAATTCATCTTATCTTTTACGTCCGCGATATGTTTCCGCTCGTGCGGTTTATTCTTCGCGATTGATAAGGGCACTTTATTAACAGTTGGATCAGAGTAACGTAATATTACGAGTGTGGCAAACAATTTGCAGCAGGTTAAATCCGCGCGTGAGATTGGCGACAACGATATTCGACCCTGGTTTACCCTGGTTTACCCTGGTTTACCCTGGTTTATCCGTGCTCGCGGGCACGCAGCCAAAATTGCGCAAAATTCGTCGGCCAAAGGCGCCTATTTCTCCGTCCCTGCGTACGTACGTACGAACCGAGTAAACGAGTAAGTTTCAGATTCTTTCAGATCTTGGAAATTTTTTCAATTTTTCCAAATAAAAGAAATAGTACAATATGTAATCCACAACAGCGATTTTATCAAATTTCTTCCTAAAAAATTGCCTTCTTATCTAACTCGACCGACAATGCATTTTACTATCATTTGTGTTTTACAAATGGTTCTTTGAATCTCCATCTCGTCGGCAATTTCTACTAAAATTGCTTTAACTTGTGTTTACGTTCTCGGAACGTATCGTCCCTCTTATTTCTACTTACGCTAGTATTATACTTGTACTTGTATGTATAAAATATTTACAATTAGCTTACAATTAACTTTTGGCAGCTTTGCTCACTTCTCGCGCTACCGTGACTCAATATATTTCGGGTATTTGCGCACAATGCACAGCACTGGCGGTCGCGTGTTAAGGTTCCACGCAAAAAGTTAAATGATCGTCTTCCTCTGATTGTAGAGTTAAGTAATCCGGCAAGATCTAGGTCAGCGTTAAATCTACCAGTAGTTTGGACAAACGCGGAACAAGTTGTACCAAGTTGTATTTAACTGGTTCTTTCAACATTAACGAGCACAAGGCGCAACGTGATAGAGACGTTTCCAAATTCACGGCGCCATTGTTGGAAAATGAAGTAAATTTGAAAACTTCATTTTCTCGATACATTTTCCTCGACGTATAATAAAGCATTGTAAAGATGTTAAATAGCATTGAGATTTCTCGAAAATTCGTTTGAAAGGAAGAAAAAGTTGAATTGGCAATACACCGTTCGATACATATGTAATACCGAATGGTCAAGTTCCACTGGTTTCACTGGTTTCACTGGTAGGGGAAACACATGATCTCTCTCTCTCTCTCTCGTGCAACCAAAGTCATGCGTACCATGTGTATCGACACTGACCCTTAACGTCTGCACGCACTTGAAATTTTGGCCTATACTGGCAATCGCACTTTGAAAAGAAATTACAATCGGCCTGGTGGTGGAAGATATAAAAGAAGAAGGAAAAGAGATCGTATGATACACGCGTGATCATCGTGGCCACCGTTAAATCCTTAAATTGATAGCAACTCATACACAATGAGCTTCATTTATAATCGCTGACTCTAACTCGAGCTACTTCGGCCGGTTACGAAATGCCAGAAGCGAGTCACACTGCGCCCCGAGTGTCTTTGCCAAACATCGAACTTGGAACGTCTAATAATGCTCGAGAGAATGTTGCTTTAGCGAGTAAATATAGCCGAGCGAGACATTTTTTCAGAGACTGTGTGCGTCATTTTGATCCTGTTATTACTCCTCTCGCGTTTTAGGTTTACCGGCGGGTTATATCGTTTCGTTCGATTTAAATGGCAGATGGTACATTTCGGAAACTTTCTACCATCTATTCTCCTTTGATAATCCTCATTTCGTACTCGAAATTTATTCTACCTCTCACTCGGTTCTTTGTCTCCCTTTATTCACTCGTCCATCTCAATTTTTTCCTTGCAGAATACAACGCAAGAACCGAAGCAGTACGTTTCGCCGCATGGGTGCCTGGGTTGACGAACGTTTCGCGGAGGAGGAGGTGGTCCCGAATAATCAAAGTGCTACTTGGACTTGGAGAATCCGGGGCCGCGATTGCAATGGTGGTGGACCGTTGCATGGTCGACCGGGTGCCGACTATCAATCGCCAGACAACTTTACATCGACCTGGTCGTCAGCATCCCTATTACCGTTACGCCGTCAGTTCACCAGGCAGCTCTACGAGTGGCCTTGTTTACCGTTGTTTAAGTCAAGGACGAAACTAGACCTCTATTGAATCGATTTCGATTTGAGGAGAAGGGCCGCCCAAAATTTCCTTGCGAAACACAGAGTTGCTCGAGTTTTTGTTATCGTGTGTGTGTGTGTGTGTGTGTGCGTGTGTGTGTGTGTGCGTGTGCGTGTGTGCGTGCGTGTGCGTGTGCGTGCGTGTGTGCGTGGTCGTGTGTATCTATGCGTATCGTACGTGCAAGCTTTGGATCGGTTTTACGGAAAGGAAAATTGGATCGCGAGTATTTTGATAGATTGAGAGAAGAGTGAATCCCGAAAGTATCTCCCATACATTCTTCGTTTCTTCAATATGGCCGAGTGGACCAAGCTTAACGATGGAAACAAGCAGATTCGACTCGACGTGCGAAACTCAACCAATAATGCGAGGCGATCGTTTGCCGAAACGAGCGACGATGAGATTATCAAGCAAAGTTCACGTATAGTTAATAATGGAAACGATTGCGATGACGACACTCGCCAAGAGACGATGGTTTCGAATTCGGCTCGGGTGTCAAAGTACGTGAATCGCTCCCGAAAGAACCCAGAGTCATTATCGCTGAAAAATACGCGACGGGAAGACGAGGTGAGATTCGTGGAGAATAATTCGCGCCAAGAACCAACGGAGCAATCAGGCTCAAGGATACGTCGGGAAGCTCGTCAAGAGCTGAAAGAAGCCTCGCAGAGTTCACCAAAGAGACCCAACAGCCTGTACAAGGAGGATGCATCTAGTCCGCAGAAATTGAAGGGCGTCTTCAACGAGAGGGGTACAATTTTCGAGTCCCCTAGCAGAATTCTGTCAGCCAAGAATGACTCGTCGACCGAGAAGAGTACCGAGAAGGAGGACAAGCAACAGCATCACGTGCAATTCAACAAAGAGTCGCAAAAGCAGCAGCTACATGACGCTACACCCGAGGAAAGGCCGCATCCAAGCCCGTCAATTTCCACATCTACCACGAGCAGCTCCGAAGACAATTCCAGCTTGGCACAGTTTTGCGAAGCTAGACCTCCCGACGGAGGTTGGGGCTGGGTCGTCGTAGCGGCCTCCTTTATGGTAAACTTGATCGCGGATGGCATCACTTTTTCCTTTGGCGTAATATACGTTGAATTCCTCAATTACTTCGGAGGGGGCAAATCCAAGACGGCGTGGATCGGCAGTCTCTTTATGGCAATGCCGTTGTTATCGGGACCGGTGGCAAGTTTCTTAACCGATCGCTACGGATGTAGAAAAGTCACGGTGGCCGGTAGCTTTCTGGCAACAGTCGGCTTCGTTGTAAGTTCCTATGCGAACTCGATGGAAGTACTCATCTTCACCTTCGGCATCGTAGCAGGTTTCGGCTTGTCCTTGTGCTTCGTTGCGGCGGTTGTAATCGTGGCGTACTACTTTGACAAGAAGAGATCTTTCGCAACCGGTCTGTCGGTATGCGGTAGCGGAATCGGAACTTTTATCTTCGCACCCGTCACGCAGTATCTTTTGGCGGAGTACGGCTGGAGAGGAACCACGCTGATTCTGGCAGGATTGTTTTCCAATCTCGCTGTATGCGGATGTCTGATGCGAGACCTCGAATGGACTACCATTAGAGCGAAAGCGAAAACTCAAGAGAGAAGAAAGAATCGGGAGAAGAAAAGATCTAAGATACAGAGTTCCAGCGCAGACTCCTTTTCCGCCACCAGCTCCGCGAACACGACCACTCAAACGCCTCACGGTGATTCTAAACGAGGCTTTGCGTCTGCCAATGCGATGATTATTGAGAATCTGCGGCCGCAGGATGGATGCGATGAGGGGAGCGGTGAAAAGTTATTCTCTAGCCTGGTAAATCTGCCTACCTTTGTCAAGAATGGAGAAAGAGTACCTCTGGAGGTGCTGGAACTGCTCAGTACAAACAAGACCGTTTACAACGTTCTCTTGCAAAACTATCCGAGTCTGTTGATATCGTCGAGGAGTTTCAGCGATTCTGGAGCCTTGCACGATCAACTGAGTACACCCTCGGCCCGATTTATATCTACGCCGAGTCCATTAGCTGAATTGCGAGCAACGACCGAAGGCAAGGATAAGGAGAATAAGCGAATTTTGCACGGCGAGCAGCAGCAGCAGCAGCCGCCTCAGTCGGTAGAACCGGCGTATTTACGGTGGTTGAAGAAAATCGATTCCGACATTCCGTTGAGGCGTTCTAATACGTTGGAACCACCGAGAAGGCTGCCAACCGCCTATTTGAAGGATATCAGAATGCATAGGCATAGCTTGACTTACAGAGGCGCCATGCTCAACATCAATCGATATCGTTTGAGAGCTTCGAGCTGCCCGGACATTTACAGAAATTCCATGACTACGATCGCCAAGACAAAGCTCGTTTGGTACGCTGGACTTTGGGAATTTTGGGATTTGATCGTCGACATGCTAGACTTTTCGTACTTTGCCGATCCGAGGTTCCTGCTATTCGCTGTCAGCAATTTTCTCTTGCACACGTGGTACGATGTGCCTTACGTCTATCTGACGGACAATGCGATCGAAGTTGGATTTAGCGAGACGGATGCGTCTATTCTGATCTCGGTGATCGGCATCGCCAATATGGGCGGTGAGGTAAGCAACGGCGAGAATATTGAAGTAAATAAATAAATGGGCATTCTTGGTAATTGACCTTTGTTTTGCAGATTTTTCTGGGTTGGGCCGGCGATAGAGCGTGGGTGAACGCGTCTATCGTCTATGCGGTATGCATGGCGCTCTGCGGTACCGTTACCGCTCTGATACCGATAGTTATCAGCGATTATTACACTCTATGTGCAATCTCTGGTGCCTTTGGATTATTCATCGCAGCAAATTACAGTCTCACCAGCATTATCCTTGTCGAGCTCATCACCTTGGAGAGGTTTACGAACGCCTACGGTCTTTTGTTACTGGTTCAAGGAATCGCCAATCTCATGGGCCCTCCGCTAGCTGGTAAGTGTCGCACGGTGACGTGGAACTTAATTATGAGACACGAGCGAATTCTCCATTTCTTTTTCAGGGTGGCTGTACGATATCACAGGCACGTACGACCTGTCCTTCTACTTGGCGGGATTGTTCATCGCGTTAAGCGGCATATTGTTATTAGTGATGCCTTTGATCGGTTTGTACCGAAAGTATCGATACGAATCCAGGGGGGTAACTACCGACAAGGATTTCAATGCGATAAACAATGTGTAAATATGTCGATATTTATTGAAGAAACAAGCCAGAGAGACAAGTCGATATCAGAGGAATTTTAACGCAGATTGCGAAAATTGCCACAGGCACCCCTTAATTTCGTGGTAGTGTCCATTCCGCACTAGCGACACGCAATTCACGAGTTGCTCGAGCCGGCTGTGGTGTAATTATATATATAGTTTTAATTATAGTTTATCGTATAACTTGCGGATTTATCGATACTTTTCGCGATGACTAATGCGAGCGACTCGAAGGACGTTATATAAAGTGTAAAATATCAGTGGTAAGAGTCGCATCGGTCGCGTTGCAACTCTTATCAGTTATATTATCAGTCGATCATGCTTTTGCGAAAGTTATCAAGTCATTTCTAATCTATTGGATATTGCGCAAAAAAAGAATTACTCGCAGGAGAACACACGTACAGCTTTTTTTAAATATTTTTAATAGCGTAGCGCGCGATATTACGACATAGTAATATATATATATATATATATTATACATATGTACAAATTAGGAAGATGCCGCTTGCGATATATAAAAAATTCAGAGGGCCTGCGGAAGGCTCGCTACGAGGTACGAGCTACGTGTTAACGTCGATGATTGTATCTTGCACGAACGAATCCATTCGATATGGATATCGTGTACATGTACATACATACATATATTTTCGCACGGCAACGACTAACACAATAAATATAATTTCGAATCTCAGGATACTACCAGCAATTGGTGCTCCGCGTACATAGTGGGTCGAAATCGGCACAAATCTGGGGTGTCCTGGTTTGTGCGTTGCACAGAAAACGCGTACGAGTCGTGTATGCATGCTTGCTATGCTAGTCGCTATTTCCTCATCGAGCGAATCGTATTCTGAAGTTAGAACAGCTAGTTGTACAATTGCCAAGTTATCCCCTCTCCCCCGGATAACACGAAAAATATTGTAAATTAATCACATATATACCCTTTGTAACAACTTTTACAATCGTCTTTGCGTTACGCGTGTCCTTTGCGCGTCCTTGCGAATCACTCTTTTCGTAATTAGGTCTAATTTCAGCCAACTAATTTGTCAAGAGTTGAATTAAATGCTGTACTTTTCGATCGGACAGACTCAACTCCATCTCTCTCTCTCTCTCTCGTGTAAAGCGCGATGCGTGTTTGATAGAGAACTATGAGACGTAGAAGAGAATTTCAACGTGTAGAGAATTTCTGTGATCGTAAACTTGCCTCTTAATGAATTTTCAAGTAAGCTACAAGTAGACTCCACTACCTCCGTTACTAGAGCGTACGTACATGCGAATATGCGCGCACATAAATTTTCTGAATCGTCAAGCTTGTAATTACCAATCACGCAATGTTGCTGGTCGCTTTCGTTCGTTCGAAAGATGTATGCACGACGTCACCGATTTACCCCGAGATATCGGGTGTACAGTAGCGAATAATGGACGAAAAGTATATAGTAACGGTAATTTAAGTCATCCTGGAGGACCGGAGGGTTTTTAATGGAACGTGTAAATGATATACACGCGTTACTCTTGGCGAAGCAAACACCTCTTTTGCCGTGTGGCCGTCAACGTCGTACGAGATAGAGGTTCTTTAAAACTAGTCAAAATCGCAACTACGATATTTTAGGTATTATTGTCGATTCCACGGGAAGAAAATTTTATATTCCAAAAATATCTCTTATAGCCATAGGAAGAATACACGTGTACGTATAAACATTACGAGGCCTTTATACGGAGAAACAAAGTACGAAAGATATTTACTGCTTTTACAGATAATTAAGAATCAACAATTAGATGGTTTATAGGCAGCAACGAGTTTCGAATATTCTTTCTTAGAGTACCGAACTGATCGAGTGTATAATTTGATAGCCGAAAGTATCGAGTAATTGTCGCGAGCCGGGATCGTAAGTTTGATTTAGAATCGATCTTGTAATCGCGTGTGTCCGGTGCCAAGTCCAAATCTAAATGCGAGTGCAATAATTTCTTTCCCGGAGAGAGCATGCACGCTCCTCCCGCATTATACATCGGGCGTACGTACGCAGCCTTATACGGCATCTACGAAATGAGTATAAAGCAATATTTTACTATATATAAAAAAGGAAGAAAGGAAAATTGTGTATTTCATATATTTACGATATCAAGTTGCCGACTTGACGAGAGACGACTTTCACTGGTATAGTATTATAAGCGAGCGATAGTTGTTAAGTCGATCCGTAAAGAGGGACTTTTAATAGAATATCGATGGAAAAGAAAATCTCGGAGTGATTCCTTCCAGTAGAAGAGAATTTAACATTAAAAGGGGGAAAAAAGGTAGAAATTTAAGGGAGCACACGTTACCCCGTACAGTACACAAATGTTGAATCAACATGTTCAACATTCAGAAAGCATTGGTCGCGTTTAGCAGAATATTTTTTACAACTGTTGCAAGACTTAAGCAAGTGCTGAAATTGAATTATTCCACTAAAATAATAATCCCCTAGATTCAACGTAGAGTATTTATACTTGAACATTGGAACATTATTTTAACTTTGTGTGCTGTATGGGTACCGTTCGGTAATCTATGTAACATTGGTATGTCGTATAGAAATTCAACATTCTACTGAAAAATATTTGCCACAATTGTAATCGTTATAGTTGGATCGTTGGACGATATCGATCTAGCGTCCCTAATCCTAATCCGACATCTTTATATATACCAGATGTGTGATCACCTAAATGTGATCCGATATACCTATTGGCGCAAACCATTGCCGATTTGAACCGTTCTTGTTGACTCTTAAATATTAAAGGAATGAATCTATCATTATAGTCTTGCGTGTATGTATATAAATTCTTAGTCGCTACACCAATTCCTATACCGAATCGGTCGCATACTCAACTGCACTTTATTTCACAATTATTTATTTCGCTTACATTGCAGTCGTACGAGCTAGATTTCAAGCTTTGTAATAGCCAATAAAGATCGCTCGAGGCGGCGAAACGAGTATACCTATTACCTATATACGTTTGGATTATTGTTAGCTAATTCCGCTGCTCGTTATCACGACCTCAGACATTCGATATGCAGCATATTTTACAATATTTTACATTATAGGCTCGCTGAATTACCGACAGGCCAAGTGAGGCCAAGATGCAAATTGTCGTCGGGTCCGTCGGGTCCTCGCGTTCGCGTACGCGTTGCGTCACGGAGATAATTTTATCGATCGACCATTTATTTTCAAATATATTCTTGCCCTCGTATAAAAAGCTATTCTCATCGCCCATAAATTTGAGCGAGAATGCTGAAGGGGAGAATTTGCGCGCTTTTTTTTCCCACTCGCATGAGAGATTTTATCGATAAGATTATAAGGAGGCTCTAATTATCCGGCAAAACGTACCTGGAATGCCGCGAGAGCGCGTCGACATATGTATAACTCGGCAAAGTTTGTGAAATAATGAAAAATGATTGGACATCGAAACTCGTGTCTGCCGTATATAAACATAGACGTAATAGAGATATATCGCGTGGTTTATCAATTTATTGCCGACACCGCGTTTTTGACACTGAGATTGGAAATGATTGGCAAGTCAAAGGCGACTCGTGGGGCGAAGGCGAAGGTTGACTTATTTATTGTTAGACTCGGCAGCGCAGCTGGGCCTGAGTTTCTGACTGGGAAGACTGGGAAATGGTGGGACGGTGACTTAGGCGCGGCGAGGCGGAACGCGATGAGGCCGACACGCGTGCTCCGTTCAGGTCAGGTGCGGCGGCGAGAGAACCTTTCTCATGACGTGGATTTCGAGGCTCCTGAACCGCGCGCGCCGCCGTCGCCGTCGCCGTCGCCGTCGCCGCCGCCGCTGCCGCCGCCGCCGCGCAGTGTACCGGGTGTCCTCAACCGAGGCAGTCATTCGCACCGATCGTCGCGGAGGGAAAAGTGTAGCCAAATTGTCTCTTGCGACAATTAAGAGACGCTAAACCTTTTGTCCCAACAAGAGTGTCGCGCTGGGCCACTCCAAGTCCTCGGCTATAACAATCTGCGCGAGCTCGTTGTTGGTAAGCGCATATTCTAATTCTCTCTTTGCTTTACTTCTTTTTTCGCCACTCCAAGCAAAAAGATAACACATCCTCCTTCCATTCGTCCATTCTTATAAACCCTTTGTCCACTTGAAACATCTCGATATTCTACATTATTCCGAAGGAATACATCGAAACGGGCGTATGAAACGCCCTTGGCTCTGTCACGCCGTTTAGCCGTTTAGCTTGTCACCGTCGAAAATACGTCTGCGAGCACTTATCGCTCTTCCGAACGATATATTGTATTGTGTTAACCCGGAAATAGTTTAACATTCGCATCGATGCAGCTTTAGATAATAAATTATCGATAATTACGTCTTTTATTCCGTGGAAATTTCCAAAATCTTCCAACGTCGCAGGACACATTTTTCACGAAATCTTACATCTTACAGCATTGAAATGGCATTTTTTTTATTAAAGAACGATTAAGATAATACATGTACTTAAATTAACGATAAGATTTTACTGTTTCGAGTGTCTAGATGCATTGTAATCCTGGTCGAGTGCGCATCGATGTATATCTCCACTACATATCGAAATAATTATCCACCTTCTCTCGAGCGAAACTTGTGTTGAATTGGAAAAACGCTAGTTATTGTCTACACGTCTTGATGTTGATATACAAAATTGAGCTTATCGGAAATTTACTCTACATAGATTTTGGTAGAAACGGACATTTTCGCGCAGAGAAATCGACCAGTCGGTCTCCATGGTGATGACACCCCTCTGGCGACTCTTGTATTACTCCAACTACTTATTTTCCAACCTTTTCCGCTTGTATTTACTCAAGCGTCTACATAAGAAATAAAACAAACATTTTGGTAGGCGATATCGGACAAGCATAATTCATCTTATGTTTATAATCCATCAACTATATTATATAATCCAGTGCTATTAAGTATACATTCGCGTGTGCTCAACTCGTTTGCTGGATACGTTTATCTGCCTCTCTTCGTTACATAGATATACACGTGCGCATACGGCGATAAGTATAATCATAAAATCCATAACGGTGACAGTGAGCGATCCTTTCTTTAAACATTTTTGCGCGATAAATTTTTTATTATGTACCGATATTGTTTCTACGTGTCTCTGGCCCATATCAAATATTGACTCGTACAACTATCGGGATGCGTCATTCTGAGATGACCGAGATAAGCAGATGCCTAGGACATTCTTGAAAGAGAATTAATGCACTCGATAATGTTTTTCACGAGTCCGAGGCAGACTTTTATTTCATTACAACAACTTGGACTTGGACATATCACTGGCGATTGCCAAAAATTTTGCAATTTACCTCGCAAGTCGATAGTTGTGCAATACCAAAGTATTATTAGACTGTCTGACGAGCGACTTCTAATAATAAATGCGTCTACTTTCGAAAGCTTCCGAATCATCAGCTTTACATGATAAATATCTTAATCTTTCTATAATCTTTCTCTAATATTTCTGCCATTTTTAAACCATAAAGATAGTGAGAATCGAGGGGCAAACCGCTGACCACAATCTGCATACCAGCACGAGGCATTCCTACGAACATTTTCAGAATATTTCATATATATATTTATCTTGTGTTGGTACAACATTCGATTGGCACTACTAGAAATGTTTCTTACGAATATGCCCCGGATTTCTAATTGTAATAATACTCCCGAAGAATAGCTATTCATACAACTGCTAAATGCATATATAAATTACAGCAACGCGAGTAAGCACTTGGGCGATCGTCGCTTTATTTCGTCACGTGACAATGAAAAATATTGTAAAGTGAGAAACGAGACCACACGCTTATTGTTCGATCGTAAGAATGGAACGTAACGTTATCGGGACTCGTATAGCGATGGATGGAACGCGGCAGATTGGATCGGTCAGCGTTGTAATTTAAATGTTTTGTTGTCGCGACGTTACTCATTTAATGAATATCTCTCAGGACGATCGATGCTGTTATTACGCGCGTCCCTCGGTCGATCGGACAAGCCGACTGGCGAGTTTTTCCATTTTACTCCTATTATTATATATGCAGCTAATACGAGTGAAAACGATTGTTCGACAGGACGAGCGACTCGACGGTGCGTGCATGCCGCGCAATTCGGCGCGGTCAACTTTCCGCGAATCGTCCAAGATCGTCCCAAGGATCCATATGGTAACCGGAGGACAAGGTGGTTATCTTCCCACCGAGTTTCAAGGGCTGAAGGGCTGGCGGCGGCGTTGGGTTCACTCGGCCATTACCTACATTTAGAGAAACTATGGTCAGCAGGAAGGATGCCGTCCTGCGAGGAATTGAAACGGAATGCGAGAATCGCGAGAGCGACCGCGGAAGAAAGGGTGGAGATGATATAAAGCACGATAACAATAACGACGGAAGCGTACCGATCGGAAGGGAAGACTCGTACGCGAAGAGGAACCACCGGCAACCGGACAGCAGGGCGCCGTTGGTCGGCTGGCGAAACGGAAGTCCTACCATCTGTTTGAGCTCCCTTCGCGAAAGCGTCGATCCTGACGACGTCAGCTCGAAAGCTTTGGGTTCGATCGATCCGCAGCCGGCCGAGACCAAGAGTGACACGACGAGGCGAGGCATCAAGGACTCGATCGATTCTTTGAGCGTGTCATCGGAGCGAGAGCAATTGGATTGGTCCGGGGGGGAGGCGAAGCGCGAGAAGCCCAAGGTGCCCGACGGTGGTTGGGGCTGGGTGGTCGTTCTGGCCTCCCTCGTCATCTCCATGATAGCCGACGGTGTCTCGTTCAGCTTCGGCCTGCTCTATATCAAGTTCCTCGACGAATTTGGCGCCTCCAAGTCCAAGACCGCCTGGATCGGCTCGCTCTTCATGGCCGTGCCTCTTCTATCCGGACCGATCATGTCCGCTCTTGTCGACCGTTACGGATGCCGGAACATGACCATCGCCGGCGGCCTGATATCAGGGCTCGGCTTTATCCTGAGCGTCTTCAGTAACACCATCGAGCTAATGTACCTGACCTTCGGCGTGATCGCCGGTCTCGGTCTCGGCTTGTGCTACGTCACCGCGGTTGTAAGCATCGCCTTTTGGTTCGACAAGAAGCGCACCCTGGCCGTGGGTCTCGGGGCGTGCGGCACCGGCATCGGCACCATGGTATACGCTCCCATGACAACGTACTTAATCGAGGAATACGGCTGGCGAGGCGCTTGCTTGCTCCTGGCAGGCACTTTCTTCAACATGATCGTCGCCGGTACCGTTATGAGAGATCCGGAATGGTGGATTCTGGAACAACGCAAACAGGATCAGGCTCCGCTCAAGAAGTCGCACGGCCGCCCGGACGGAAGTTTACTCGACGAATTTCCAGGCATCGAGGAGCTCAGAAAGCTGCTCGTTAGAAGCGATCACACGCCTGAATATGTCTTACAAAATCTCAATCTCACGAGCAAAACGGTCGACGGTGCGAAGAGGCAGACAACGAGTGTAGTTAATCTGCCAACTTTTGTAAAGCGGAGCGAAAAGGTGAGAGAGAGGGAGAGGGAGAGAGAGAGAGAGGGAAAGAGGGACCACGATGAATGCGATGAAAGTACGCATACCTCAAAGCTTTAACGCTCTCCGCGCGTTTCGCCAGTTTTCTATAAATGAATAAATTTCAATATGAGATTCCAGGTGCCTTTGGAAGTATTGGAGTTATTACTGTCCAATTCTAGACTGTACACTGTCATTTTGGAGAATTATCCCAGCCTCCTCTTGTGCAGAAGCTCATCCGATAAGCAGCTGCAAGACTCGACGGGGGAGATTTGTAATAAAACCGGCGTCACCATGTCAATGAGGTTAATTTGCTACGCACAGTTACAATGCGGCTTTTACTTTTAATCTTAACTCGCATACACACGCTTTCACCAAATTATACATTCTAATATATATTTTATATAAAGGCTTAAACGAGCTACGGAATCGAAAGCAATCACCGAACAGAGGAAAGACTCCCCCCCTATTCACGCCCCGACGAAACTCGTTTGCAACAGAAAAATGTCCAGGAAAGAGATAGAGGAGACTAACCCCTTGTTAGCGAAGCAAGTCACACATACTACGGTAATTAACGAGTGGTTCTTGACACTAAAGCGCATATACAAGCTTAAATATCACTTTCTTGCTAGGTCGCGCCGACCGAAAAAAGAATGTCTAAACGCTACTCCGAGCCACGAGCCAATGTCATCAGGACAGACTCCATACCGTGGCTCAGACGACAATTTAGCACCAATACCCATTATTTCAAGGATATTAGGGTACACAGAAATTCGGTCATGTATCGCGGAGCTGCTCTAAATCTGCACAAATACAGATTGAGAGCGAGCAGCTGTCCCGATATCTATAGAAACAGCATGACCACGTTGGCCAAGGAGAACGAACAGGTATCTCACAGGCTCTTCGCGGTGGTTAAGAGAAGCAAAAATGTGTCACCTTTTTTCTCTCATTTTTTATTTTTGCCTTCACAGAAATGGTATGCCGAACTGGTAGATTTATTGAAGAGTATGTTGGATTTCTCCATGTTTTTCGAATTGCACTTCCTACTCATGTCACTGTCGACGATATTGCTGTTCACCTGGTTCATCATACCGTACTTTTACCTGGCGGAGCATCTGACTAGAAACGGTTACGAGGAGTCTCATGCCGCTTATCTTCTCGGTACCATCGGAATAACCAATACCATCGGAATGGTAATCTCAAACTTTACTTTAATGAATAATGCCAATTCCATTACTACCGTCTCTTTTTCTTCTTCCTCTTGTAGGTTGTTCTAGGTTGGGCTGGCGATCAACCCTGGATGAATGTCAGTAAAACGTATGCTTGCTGCCTGGTCGCCTGTGGAGTGGCTACCATATTGATGTCCATATTCACTCGCCATTATGTCTTTCTATTGATAACCTCGGCAGCTTTCGGTCTTTTCTTTGCCAGTACTTTCAGTTTCACCCCTGTTATATTAGTCGAACTTATTCCTCTGGAAAGATTCACTACCGCTTACGGTCTTAGCTTACTGTGTCAAGGAATTGGGAATCTTTTGGGACCTCCGTTGGCTGGGTGGTTATTTGACGTGACAGATTCTTGGGATCTTTCCTTCTTTATGGCCGGTGGTTGGATCATTGTCTCTGGAATCTTGGTGGGTATTATACCATGTACGAGAAACCGTAAGATTTTCGGTAAAGGGCCGATCGAGATGGAACGAACGAATGGCGATGATTGTTCGGCATAAAAAAGATATACACGTCACCTTTACAACTTGTGTGCCACGCACGCGCTGCCGTCAAATAGAAGAAATTAATCAACATTCTAAAAGAACTTTACTCGAACGAATAATCCCACTGTGTTTTATAGTGATGCAATTATGTAGTTTATATATCTAGAGTCGCACGATGTACTTGTAACGAACAATGTTTAATTTACTGCTTTCCAGCGAGTGTGATTCACACGTACTTAGTCGTGTAGTAAATTCTACACGATAATAATTACAACGTTGGTTCAAAATCGTTGGTGTATTAATTCGTACGAATCCGTCCGTATACAACGTTTATATAACGCACCTCTACAAATTTTGATAGATTTAATTTAAATAACTGGATTGAATAAAAGTAAATAAAATGTACGAGCAAGTAGAGAATATTTGCAAACACGCGAGAGAGAGAGCTTACAAAGGTTCGGTCTTGTTATAAAACAAAATTTACAAGTCCAATAAAGGATATATTTTGTAACAACGAGAAAAACATTCGGGGGCGTGTATGTAGAAAAATATACTCTCGTTCGATCTAATCTGAAATATTTAAATACATTTGGACACAGTCAACATTTACATTGTTTTACAAAAATAAGAGTAACATCTGTATATAACCAAAATGGCAAGCGATGCCCTTACCCTAGCCATGTCGAGTTGTCACGCCCCCTGAATGACTCTTCTTTCGTCGAAAGATCAGTAGTTACTTCTTTATTGTTAATATCATTAATCCAAAGATTAAAGTCAAGTAGGTAGTCAATTAAATAACAACATATTAGTATTTGTTAGAAAGTGTAAACTAAGACACTGATGCGTCTAATTTATTTGATTAAATTGTTTGTTCAATCATGTCATTGCAGTTACGTAACATAAAATATATGTATCTGTTTGAACGGTATGTAAATATGCGTCCCATTCGATCCACAGTGTCGCTCAGGTACCTCGGGTACGCGAGAAAAAGGGAAAAACCAATGTCTTTGAATATGGAATTATTATGTAATAATTGACGGTTTACGTCAACCCCCGCTCTCGAGCATACAATTACGCAGTCGCGTTCCTTTTTAAAAATATCTCATTGTATCAGTATCCAGGAGACGTAGTCGGATTGAGTAGATTAGGGCTTGGACTTCGGCTGGGCGCTCTCGGGACGCCTAAAACGCCGGCGAGATTTCGTACACTTCTCGGGAACGTTCTCGCAACGATAAAATGCTGAGGGCCGATCAAGGCGTCCGCCATTATACCAAGGCGTACTCCGTTTCCATGCCTGTGCAGAGTCATAGACATGTCTAAAAGCATAATAGATAGACGTTACGATATGTTTGGATAAATAAAGAGAGACGGGAAGGTAATAAAAGCAGATAAATGTACTGCAGTTTCCTTGCGGTGGTCGCCAATAGACGGCTCCGTCTATGCCCTCCACAGGTAAATCTCCGTCGACGTGCGTTAAACATAGAGAGTATCGTTTCGACAGTTGATTTAAAAGTAATTTCAAAACGATGGACGGTACGCAGGATGAAATAAATCCGCAGGACGTTTCCGCTGCCGTGATTGCGTAAATTGCGCTCTGCTGGGATCTGGCATCCTGCACGTTTCGTTGAATAACCTTGGGGAATAACGGCAGGCGACGCGTTGGAGGATGATGTATCAATTATGTATCGCGGTAAACGCGGTAAACCCAGTAAAGGCCAATTAACATTACATTAATATCGGTGTTGGCGTTTACTGGGCATACACAGTGCTGGGTATACCTGCAGTATCTCAATGAGATCGTCGTGGAACAAGGGCGTCCGGGTGGGCAATGCGATACAGAGAATGCCCCTGGCCTCGTGATTTCGAACAAAGACCGCTCGCTGACTCACGTACTTGACTGTCGCGAGTACATCGTCCGGGACGTCGAGGGCCGAGTGCCTAAAATATTCCTTGAGGGCGTCCACGGTAGCTGCTAAGAGAATCTCCGTCTCTGTCGCGCCAGTGACGTTAGCGATCTTACGTACGAGCTCGACGTCGACCTCATCCGACCAAGCGACCACCTTCCTACCGCACGGTGAGATGGTTTGCAGCCGATTCGATTGCGGATGCTTAAAGAAGAGCTCCTCGATGATGATTTTGGGCGCAGTTACGGCTATCCAGCTAATGGATACCGCCTCCCGAATCGCTTGGAAGGCCAGTGGAAGGTAACAGGAGAGCGTGTACGTCAAGGTGTCCGGATAGCAATGTCTGTGTTGGGATTGTAAAGCTCGCAATTCTCGAAGGAGCAGGAGAGGCGTCTTTAGAAGCGACGCGATGACAACGTACCAGGAGAGAGCGACGCACGTGTAGAAAATGCCGATCGGGTTGAAGGATTTTGCAATCGAGTCGAATATCAAGCGGGAATTGAAATTTCTCTTGCTCGACTCGCGTCGGAGGATCGACAGGAGCCCCAGGAAGCCTCGCGTCAGTCCTTCCGACTTTCGGCATTGTCTGATCGCGAGGAGAGAAACCGAGAGTTACATACCGTGTCTTTGCCAATTGACAAACTGGAAATAGCAAACGAGTGGAATACCTGGCGAGCTCTTTCAGGGTGCAAATCAGCACTATCGTCGCGATCTTGACGCATTGAAATATCCCCGTGCGCCTCTTTAGGATCTCCGGCCGCTCGGTGGGATCGTTATTGTAAAGGAAATCGTTCCAATAGTTGCTGAAGCTCTCGATGAGCATCTGGCGGAGACGCGGCAGGGCGGACGGTTGGGCGTAGAGATTCGTAAAGGGTGAATCGCTCTCTTGACAAGTCCAGTTGTCGGTCGAGTACTTGAACGGCAAGAAATCCGCCAAGGTAAGATGCTCCTGGCGCAGGAGCAAGTGATGCGCTCGCACGAGGCATATCTGACGTTCCTCTCCTCCCACCAAGCAGTTGACTAGGTAGACCTGCCAAGGCGGCAATTTCCTCGGGAGGAATTTCGACGTGACGTCGCTTATGTAATCCTACGGCAAAACAAGCCTCTACGTTAAGGGGCAAGAGCGAATGAGGCGGATGAGGCGGATGAGGCGCCGACCTGTATATTGTTCTCGGTGATGGGGCGACCTCGGAAGGAAGAGGGAGAATCGACGAGGTGGCCGTCGACGGAGAAGCAATCGAGCTCTTTCCACACGTATACGCCCCACCGCGCAAAGAGGGCCGATCGCAGCAATTTTCTCGTGGAGGTGAGATGCGCCAGGTGATTTCTCACGCCCTTGACGATCGCGCGTCCTTGCACGAGAAGGGTGCATATGCCCTGACGGTTAGATCGGCTTAGTAAGTAAGTAAGAGATCAAGCCCGGTCAACTGCACTCGATACTCACGTGATTGCGTCCCTGGTCCAAGATGCTTCGAATGCTGTTGTCCTCCACAACAACGTAACTCGGATGTTTCCACTTGACGAAACGTACCCAACATTTTCGCGTCCACGTGACCACTTGAAAATATTAGTTGGAGGTACGAATGAATTGAATAACACGGGAAATATATTTGGAATAATTACCTACGTACGCGATAAGAAGAAGAGGTACCGAGAGTGTCGCGAGGACAAAGCTGAAGCCGAGGTTCACCATCGGAGAAACGATAGCTAATCCGAGCATGAGCTAATCTTGACATTCATCGATCGCCCAATTGTAATTACTCTTGTTACTGCCAGTGATTGGCAGTGATGTAAGTGCAATTTCACTCGCGGCGTATAATCGTCTGCATACGAGAACGCGGACGATTATACGCCGAATCTGACCTTCCGACCCCTGGCAGAAAAAGCGAAGCGCGCCAAGAGAGATACCTCATCGTCGAAAGGTCTCGTCACAAGTCTGCGAGTTATCATCGACAGTCACAACAGCAGCTAGCCGTGGCGGAAAGAGCGAGGGATCGAGATAACATCTTGAAAGCAAATTATAATAGAGTTGTATATTTCACGCGGTGAAATACTTGCTTTCGTGGAGAAGGGGCTTGGTTAGCCACTTGTTTTTCTATCTCCTTTCTACTTCCGTCATCTCTATTTCCAGAATAATTAGCAGCTCGTAGCTTGGCATTAATTTAAATTCGGTCGCGCGAGAGATCGCTCGAGCGCGATAATAGCATCGTACCGACTGAGTGAATCTCGAGTCTCGAGCGGAACGAGAGATGGCGCTGATGCCTCGAGATATCGAGATATCGAGATGAGCGAGATGATCGAGATGAAGGTTAGTTCCCTCGGTGGGACCAGGTGGTGCTAGACGGTCAGTCTCGTGAAAATGGAGCCGCTCGAGTGAAGTGACTCGGTGCGCGAGTGCAAGTCCGAAAGGTGCTGTTTTTCGGAGATGTGGCAACCTTTGGACGGTCTGGGGAGCGTAGGAATGAATTCTGGCGATCATCAAATCGACCAGTTCGGAGCGACGGGTAAGAGATTCCTCGACAAATTCCAACTTGGGAGCGAGAGGGAGCGCACGCGCTCTCTTGCTCCTGCGTAGTGCTTGCTCCGTGATACACGGCCATACTACGTACGCGTAGTAAACAAAACGGAGCGAGTTTCCTCCAATTTCCTCGCGCCACGGCCAGTCACGGGCAAAGCCCCCCCCAGGCCCCAAATCCCAATTAGTCCGATGCGGGGAGGATCGATGCGCACCGGACCTTTTTTCCCCCTCCTTATCGTTCGGTCGATCCCAACATCTTGTACTGTCCGAAAGAGATTCTCTCCATTAGGAAATGACATTTTCAGCAAAGAGCAGGCGCTCAACATGCAAGTAGAACCGTTACGGCCGTCGCGCGTCTCGAGTTTTAATCGTTCCCTCCCCTCCTAACCCCCAGCGCTAACCAAATTAGAGTTCTCTTCCGACTACGAGGGAAATGCCATTTCGCCCGACTAGCTGGCACGTCAAGCGACTACGCGACACCGTTACGCAGCCTATATGCAGCCTTCATTTCAAAGCCCTATTTTCAGACCTTCCCCGTAAATTGCTGCTAACGAGGTCTCCTTCGCAACGGGGACACGACATTCCGATCCGTAATCATCCCTTCCTTTCAACGATTATGCGTCCCCTTCTCGTCTAGTCTCTACACGCGTCTTTCGACGCGTCAATCGATACTTGTAATTTCATCGTTATTTTATCATCGTAGAATTGACTCCGGAGCAACAGAAGATCCTGATAGATATAAGGCGAAAGAAAACGGAATTGCTGCGCGAGATACAAGTGAGTATTTTCTACTTTTTACCTGCTTTCGAGTCTCGCTTAGTATTTATACCTGTAAAGGTATGCGGAAAGATATATTTTAGTCTGATGTGAGAGAAAGAGAGAGAGAGACATGGAATTCGAAACGTCTTATCTACGGGTCGGAAATGATGTCACTTTATACGCAAATCAAAATGACGCATTCGCTAATTGTCAGAGTTTATCGTAGACGAGTGATGATACCGAATAAGTCTGTTTTATCGATTTTATCGATCGAAAAAAAATGAGAAGAAATCTCTCTCTTTCATTTCCACATACGTTTTATTATTTTATACGATTTGATGATTTGAGGAAATAGTCCGTTTACCAAGAAATTGCATGAAAAAAAACCAGTTACGCAAATATATATATAAGTTTTGGAAATGCCGATATGATCAAACGGGGAGAAATCCCATAAATGTATTTTGTAAAAAAAATCCATGTGCTTTGTCGCGCTGTGTGATTAATGATGATTAATAACGAGCAAGTAAATGACGACGACTGGATCTAACACGTATCTGCACGGGCAGAAAAATGTGAGGATGTTGTTACGATAAGACTATTTCCGCAAAGGCTGATAGCAATGCCGCTTACTCATCTGTTTGTGAGTTTGTATCTGTGTTTAACGAAATAAGACGTCACGCGTCGCGACCTCGTGGACTTTTTTTTTTAAGAAAAAAGTCACGACGCGTCCCGCTGCATCTCGTATGAAATTGTCGTTTCCGTGTTCTATTCTGTTCAAAGTTGGAATAATGCGCTCGTTGCTTCTCTCGAAAGTCTCTCCCGTGGGGTATCAAAACACAGAATCGTAACAGAGAGAGCGTCAAAGTCGTCGCGTCCGTCGAATACTTACCACCTTGCCACGAGCGTGAGCGATATCGTACCGTAATTTTTCTCGTTAATGACACGAAACTCGTACACGTTTCGAGACAGATTGCGCAGGACACGCTGGTTGTGTTTGTTGGATTGTCTAGCGCTCGGTGTGCGAAGCAGACGTCAACAGGTGAAACGATTAGCAGTTTTTATCTAATGGCATTTACCTGCGTTAATTCGTTAGATTTGCATTTGTAAACCGATGACGAACCAACAGACTACTGTGCGTGCAATTAACTTGGCGTCGCTCGCGGGATACGTAGAAAGTGCGAATTGTGCGGATTAGACGTTCCAGACACCACGACAATCGTTACTGGAAATATGTCGAGATCCCTTTCTCTTCGTATCGGCTGCGATCGTTGGCGCCAAGTGCGTTTATTCAAGCTGAAAGTAGTATTGTACGTTAGGATACTGAAAGTAACGTTTTTTTCTCTCTTATCATAAGCGATACTATAATTGTTATCACAGGATGACGTGTATATGACAAATCATGCGCGATACGAGTAATTTCCCAAACAGGAAGCAAACGCGCAGCCGACTATTAGCTGACACATCTGTTTCGTAGTAACGCGAAAGTGACGGGCTAGCGTCGCTCTTTGATGAAACGCACGTAATGATACGCGAGTGTGGTTGTGTGGAATCATTCGACAGTGAGTCATTCGAGCGAAATTGCCAAATGTCAGACTCGATCGGATCTTTGATAATCCCACCAAGGCGTTACACACGGGAGACACTTGTTGGAAGCATGCGTGTGTACGATGATCGCAAACATTTGTACGGGAGTGTTAATTGCGGCCGCAGCGAGGCGCCAGCGTGCGGAACGGGTGTTCGCCAGCTCGGGAGAAGCGGCCGCCAGAAGTTGTGAAGTGTCGGAGTTGGAGCTTGGAGCGGTTGGAGCGGCGGACAGCCCGCAGTCGCGTCAGTCGCGTCAGTCGCGTGACGGTGGCCGACGGGGCTGCCAGAGTAGTGTCATGCGGTTTGCGGCTTGACTTTCTCACCATTTCTTCGAGAGCGGATGGGAGAAAGAAAGCCGAAAGAAAGAGAGAGCGTTGTAATTGGAAGAAACGTAGGAAAAGTGCGTGCGGGTCGTTCCGATCATCTCTGTGTGCCCCGCGACCTTTGTACCTCGTCTATTTCGTCTTCTCTCGTCGGAACGTTCGGCGCGAACCATGCCGTTTGATCGCGACGAGGACTGTGGTGAAGACGAGCGTTGGACGCGGTGTCGTTGCACGGCCGGGAAGACAAAAGGTGCAAAGTGAGGAGAGCCGGAGTGCTACCGAGAATGATCTTCACCGGCAGATCGGTGGACGCTCTCGACGAGGTACGAGACTCTAATAGTGGTGGTGCGGCTGGCACCCAGCCGGATGGCGGACCGGGCGGACGACGAGACGTCAGCGCCGTCGCTATCGCGGCCGGATGGTTCTCCAGTTTGCGGAGACCCGGCAAGAGGAAAAAGAACTGTCAGAAGCAAGCCAAGAGCGCCTGGGACCTCAGCGTCTTGTCCACCACGGTCAGTCGACGATTCGCGATCGTACTTGCTAGATTACTTCCTAGTCACGACCGAGAAGTAACCGAGAACTCGGTCCATCAGGCGCCATACGCTAAAGTACCGCGAGACATCCTTCAAGGTCGAGCCGGAGCCACTCGCCAGATTTATTTCTAGATCTATCGTTCGCGGCTCAACTGCGTCGTGTCGAATGCTCGTCTCGGAGCAAACCCATTCCAATTTGCTCGACTACTAATTTACCTTAAATTCAGCAAAATCAAAGGCTTGGACATGAGGTTTTCAGGAAATGAGAGAGAGATGGACGTTGATCTGGCGTCGATCTGCCGATCGCCATTGACGAGTGACAGCGACCGTGCGATTGTGCGACAGCGAAAGAGATATCTTTCTAACGTAAAGAAATTCTCTCTCACCGAGGTAATGTCGCGCCGCGGTACGACTCCAAGATCGGAGACGTATTTATAGAAGGAACCGAGACGAACGTTCGCGTTCGACTCTCCGCGCCATGTCGTGCGCGACAAAATCGTCTGCCTCTCTCGACGGCGCGATTTATCTTGCGAGGATGTTACGTCAACAATTACTCGGGCTGGGCAGTTATATCACGTCGTCTGAAAAGCAATGAATCGAATCCCGTCCGTCGAGCGTCCCCCTCTTAGCCTACCTGCCTTTACCCCATGATAAAAGAGATTAGCTGGCTCATTGATAGATCCGATCATTTCAACGTAACGATGACACGCGTACGGTCATGTGGAGCGAAAGTAGATCGATAAGTAGCGCGTAACGCTACATTTAAATAGCCTACTTTGACACATCTTTCACCCGAGGTGTATAACCCGCTAAGAGAGATAAATATAATCCTCGTACGATGAACGAGGAGAGTTTGACCGAGCCGACCCATATATTCCCGCGAGCGTGCTGTTAAGAAAAAGGGCAGGTCAGTAATCGACTAAATGCTTACGCGAATCGTAAATAAAACGAGATAAGTAAGAATGAGTCTGTCTAGTTTATCGGTGCCGTTCGCTCAACGTGATGAAACGTGTTAAAGTTATTTCCTCCGATGTAACGCCCGATTAAATGATTCGCGACACGTCGCTCGCACCTACCTCATTTCAATATATTGTTGAAAACTCCTTTCAACACGTGATTCACACATTTGCATGTCTCTGTTTCGTGCTCTTTTATAGTAATCAGGCAAAGACGCAGTATAAGTGGATAATGGCTTTCTGCATCGTGAAATCTTAAAAGTTCCAGTCATCGTCCGTTACACCCAAGTGACGAGAAAACTCCAAGCACTTGCACGCGTGCCTTTCTTCCGCGAATTCGTAACTCCTGGATTATAGCCAAACGCTCAGTCTTCTTCGACTCGGAGATTCTCAACTGGTCTGACCATTCCCGCTTACAACTTGCACTCGTATCTACAAACCGTGCTCTTCTTAAAGAGAGAGAGAGAGAGAACGAATGATAAATTTCTTTATATCATGTTAATCATGGCTAGTCAAAAATAACAAAATGAATATTACGTTGTCGGTTGACTAAAAGCGGATTATCATTTGGCCTCTGAGCTTTGACCATACCATTTCACAAAATATTGGATTATTTTACGATGAATTTCGTAAATGTTTAAAAGTGTGTTAAAACCTTTGCTACGAAACATTTTCATATGCGTATGTACACGTGTAATATTGTAATAAGAAAAAGTGTCTTTATCACACTGTAGGTAAAAAAAATGTAGGTATATCGAAATAAAAGCCGAGGGCATATTTTCGTATCTCGCGCAACACGATGTGGTCCATAACACGATTATATTGCCTTTGCACGGAAAAGGTATTAAACTATCAAACACGCACGTACAAATATATACATACATGTTGTAGTTATCATTAAAATCCAGTACCACGTTGGAACGTTAGTCTCTTTCAGATTCTGGCAAAATGATTTTTCGTTGCGATATTATATTTTGAACAAATAGTTGTATTCCTTTATATTATACGTATGGTTATTTCCCGTTTAAATGGCCATTCAATTAACAAGCGCAGTCCGCCGTATTGTCTTCCAAAAATGTGTTTACAGCACAGCATTTCGAGCTTCTATTAGTGGCGACGGAAGCACGATACGAAGAACGAGTTTGATAAGCGTTGTATAGATACATGTGTCCGTAAAACATAATTAGTTTTCGAGACAACGCTCGGCCTAATGTAGCGCTAAATCACCGCGCAGGCATGCAGTTTGTTCGCGTACGACTTTTATGACGCAGACTGGTTGCAAAACTAGCACATACGTCTGGCTTGGTACCAGCCGGATAAAGTAGCATCTAATCGAACGGGAACGGAAACTTTCGCTCTTCATTTAACCGATAATCTGTTAAATGCTTAAACGTTGAAATTAAGGAGACGCCGTGAACGACAAATTATTACATCTAAAAGTTGATACGTAGCACAACGCACCGATGTAATTTCGGGAAGAAAACTCATAGTGTCGCAAACGCGCGGTAGCTTCTTGACGATAGCATCCGTTTATAAATGACGGATATCACGTAAAGTCATCTCCGTGTACTTTTGTACTTTTGACGAGTCGTATGAATGAATGCCCTTTACTCGGTCCCATTTCGCGGGAAGGAAGTTTGTTGAGTAGTACCGCTCAACTTTCGATCGATTGTACAGGACGCATACGACAGAAATAGAACGGAATAAGGCGATCATTCCGCAACAGAGGGCGGACAAAAGGGACACACGTACGATTTCAGAAGCAGAAACTCTTTTCTTATAAACACTGGAGCGCGAGAAAAAAAATGGTCAGATGAGGTAACGCTGGAAATAAAAGTTCACCTTATGCCACCAGCGTTATTGGTGTCTGCACTCTGTTAAAGAGAGCCGCGATAAAAAGTTTAAATCGCATTGTTCTTAGCGAATTTTCACTTCTTTTCCGCCGCAAAGCACAATGATGACTCGGTCAACACGGCAAGTTCCAATAGCAACTAGTATAATTGTCCGCTCGTATCTCGCTTCGACAATGACAATTAGCAATGCTAAGCGCTTAGACGCGATCACACACGTCTACATATGAGTGTCCAAGGTCGTTGTAAATATTACGAATGAGCGTTTCCTAAACGAGATGCCATGTCATTTCGAATGACGGGCGCGCCAAGGAATTTGGATTTTCGAAAGAACGCTATATACATACGCGTAGGGTATACCGAAAGAAAGTTTCTCTCGCGCAATGAGCGAGTTATAATTTCTGTGGGTGCACGGGGCATACATACCGGTTTTTTCACGCGTCGTCAGCGACCTTCCTGCCGCTGACGACGTGAGACCGGATGCACACCGCTAAGTACAAAAGAAATGCCTTACACTGCCTTACAGACAATAGTACTCAGGACCGACTAGCGACTAAGTTATTGTCCTTGTCGTTATCGCGGCGACCTATTATCTGATCGGTTAACGACACGCAACTGCTTCCGGTCGGCCCTTCCCTTTTCCTCAAACGCTTTTGTGGAAAAGGAGATTCCAGCTGATTCCATGTAGGAGACCTCGGAGAAGGGGGATATTGATCGCGATCAGTCATGTGAGCCGACACAATGTAATAATAATCGTTAGGCGACGTTACGCGATATACGCTCGCTAATGACTCTAGCGTTTGCTGACGTCGCGAAATCCTGAAAAAGATACCAGAGTCTCCTTCCGCAAACCGGTATTTGTGGAATGTACGTTGAACTGAAGCGCGCGCGGTGGGAAATAGGCGGACGGTGTCGAGCGGTATTCGAGCAAAGCAGGAAGCCGCGCGTACATAGTCTACAATAATTTTCATTATTATACATATTTCGCGATAATCCGACGTAAAAATTGGGAAGGAAACTAACGTCGCGACTCGATCCAATTTTTCCTTGGCCAGGAATGATATATTGAAATGTTGACAATATTGCAAGTTTATATAGTTTCCATATTAGAAAGTAACGTTAACTAAATAGACAATTTATTGCAATTCTCAAGGAGAATTCGTTTTTAGCAACTGAAAGATGAATTGGGCGAGGTTGTGGCGGAAATGGAGGCGATGGAGGGCGGCGGACTTACGGCCGACGAGACTAAACCGTCCAACAAGGCTAAACAGATGTCGATCGGCCGGAAAAAATTCAATATGGATCCGAAGAAGGGCATCGAGTACCTGATAGAGCACAACCTGTTGACACCGACGCCGGAGGACGTTGCTCAGTTTCTCTACAAGGGCGAGGGCCTCAACAAAACTGCGATCGGCGACTATCTCGGCGAACGACACGACTTCAACGAGCGCGTGCTGCGAGCCTTCGTCGAGTTGCACGACTTCACCGATCTCATACTGGTACAGGCCCTACGTCAGTTCCTCTGGTCGTTCCGACTGCCCGGGGAAGCGCAGAAGATCGATCGCATGATGGAGTGTTTCGCTCAAAGGTACTGCCAGCTAAACCCAAATATCTTCACCAATACGGACACTTGCTACGTCCTGAGCTTCGCCATCATCATGTTGAACACTTCGTTGCATAATCCGAGCGTTAAGGATAAGCCCAGCGTAGATCAATTCATTTCGATGAATCGAGGGATTAACAATGGCGGGGATCTGCCGCGGGAACTGCTCGTGGTAGGTACACTTTGGCGCCGTCGGTCGCAAGTACACATTTCCACGAGTCAAATGTCTATTTCCAGAGTCTGTACGAGAGCATCAAAACCGAGCCTTTCAAAATACCGGAAGACGATGGCAACGACTTGATGCACACATTTTTCAATCCTGATAAAGAGGGCTGGTTGTGGAAGCAAGGTAATGACTACTTTTGCACATTCATCTACGACGCATCCCGACAGGCTTTCTCTTCACGGAATGATCGTCGTATTCCTTTAGTTTCGCTTTCCAAAAAATTTGCAAATAATACGAAAAACGAAAACAGCTGAAGCGCGATATCGTCCTTGTAATATTTATCGTTGGAGGACCGTTTATTCTTATATTGTATCACTTTGTTCCTCTGCTGCCCTGACGGAGACAGCAGGTAAATAACATCTCTGTGACAACCATAGGTTCTTAATTCTACATATACTCCGCATTTTATTGTTACAGGCGGTCGTTACAAGAGTTGGAAGAGGCGGTGGTTCATATTGAATGACAATTGTTTATACTATTTCGAGTATACAACGGATAAGGAACCACGCGGTATCATTCCGCTAGAGAATATTCAGGTCCGAGAGATTCAAGACCGGCATAAACCTCACTGTTTCGAATTGTATGCTGCTGGTTCGGAGTTCATAAAGGCGTGCAAGACTGATAGCGAGGGAAAGGTCGTCGAAGGTGCGAGATAGCTTGAAATTCCATTTAAATCAATAACTTAAATATCGGTGAAGAGTATTTTACGATTTACGATTACTATTTCCAATTAGGAAAACATACGGTATATCGAATGTCCGCCGCTACCGACGAAGAAAAGGACGAGTGGATCAAATGCGTACGGTAAGCTAAAACGACAAAAAGAATTGTAATTTTACATACTTGTACTCTACTGCATTCTTTTGCAGTAAAGTGCAAAATAAAATTGTGACGAAATCATTCTTCCAACGTTTTACTGTTTGTTTCCAGACAAAGTATATCGCACAATCCTTTCTACGATATGCTGGCAGCACGAAAGAAGAAGGCACAAAAGACAAATGTACACTCAAAAAGTTAAGCGCTGCCACAAGCCGAGTCTCGAGAGAAACTCGGCCGATCAGAAGACTGTTTATTTTCGCGATCCACGCACGGTATCGTCGAACACAACCAAATTACATGATGGCGAAAATCCATCGAGAAGGAAACAAACGCCGAAAGCGTTGTAGGCCATGCTGATTATCATGGTATGGTGCCGTGATAATGTGACTGGAAATATCGTTGCAGTGAACTACACGAATGCGGTATTGATGTGACATCGTAGGTCGAGTATGGAAAAATGGACGCAACGTAAGATGGACATCTAGATGAAAATTACATTAATGACAGTACGATAGCGCGTTACTACAACACGATACCCGATTGTCATTATATTGATGTGAAAAGGACCTTTCTAGAGAAGAGGCCTAGCTATATATTTCCATTAATTTAATGGATACACTGCCTCTATCTATATCCTTTCTACAAACGAGAACGATTTCGTATACATTGCAAGTCTTTACAGTAAATAAACGAAACTTGATAGCATTGATTCGATTGACACCAAAATACAATACATGAGCAGAGAAATACTGGCTTATATAACATTTCATGTCTTGTCAAAAAGGTCAATAATCTCAAGAATTGTCCCAGTAGTAGCGTAAAATAGACGCTTTTAACGCCACATCTAGCAATATATTATGAGGGCAACTTGTATAGGAAGCTATAAGGAGGAAAACGAAATATTTCTTATTTTCCGGCAGCTTTAAGACAGGCTTTAACACTCGTTGAAGCTCTACTCGATTTCAGGAAGGTAATATTTGAGATATTTTGTGTAAAATATAAGTAATATCGTCCTGTATCGTGTAAATGAGAGATAAATCGTGATTTCCAATTATATTGAAAAAAGGCTTAAAGCCGAGGACTTGATAACTTCATGTGATAATTACTCATGTGTATTTATTTTTTAAATGTGTACAAAATAAATTTAAATAATACATTTCCTGCATGAAATAACATTATTTTCGACTATTCATGCTTGTACAATTTAGGAATATAGCATGAGTAGCCAACTTGTAATCATTTTCGTTTCATTTGAAAGGTTGTGTACATAGCACAGGGATGGACGACAGACACACATACACATGCATACACAAACTTTACAGTATATCAAAAGTGACTAATACACGTAATAAACTCGAATAAATAATGTCTTGAGATTTGGCGGGAACTTGCAACTCCATCAGTCTTTACCCATACCAAGGAAAAGAAAGGATTTTATGCAAACATAAATGTGTGTGTGTGTGTGTGTGTGTTTGCGTATAGATGTGTGTATTTATAGATATTAAGTTTATGTTTTACGACATAGCTCTCTTACGTCACTCTCGAATAAAAATAATATTAATAAATTTCACATGGAACTATCAGGGATTACATTATGTTTTGTGATGGAATTTGCAATTCCTTCGCAACTTTATGTTATTATCTTTCTATATTCTGATGCATATGCAGATGATGAAAGATTAGTGACAGAGAAGCAGGTGCCTTTGAGATCGTCAAGCTAGTCATATAGCTGATCATATACGAAGGATTCGAAGGAACACTTTTCTTTGTTATATGGAAGAAAAGCCAAAACGCGAAAACATCGAAAACGCCTTATACGATACGTTAGATTATGAAACATTAAAGAGAACAACCGCAAAACTGAGGTTAATAGGTCGAAAAGTTTTTTATGTTCTATTCTCGAAGAGACATAGACCCTGTCTATCGCAATAGAACAATGTCTAATTTATAATGGATTTACGAAAGAGAAACGTTTTTTAATAATAATATTAAAGATGTGTAAATTAAACAAATTGATTTGTTAAACTTGCTTATTTTTCTTTTCATATACAGAGAGCACTTTCGACACATCTAAAAGCAATATTTTACCGCGAGATATGTTTACATGCCTGCCGATGTATTCTAGAGACACTTCTTTCACGGTCTCTGCTTTCCGATAGCATGGACCGTAACGTTATCAGAGAGCCAATACACGTATAATACAGTCGTGATAAAAATGGAGTAATGCAGAATCATCTTTTTTCGGTCATTTATAAATTGTGTCTTTTCACGCGATATTTGACGATGTTATAATTCTGTTCTGTTTACTTTTCAGAGATTAGCAAAATTAATGATTAATTATTTGTGCTAGTGCATCAATATTTTATGTAATTTGCAGATAGTTTGCATAAACTATCTTGCCTTTTCTCTTTGTCAATAAGAATGTTGCGTAGGACTAAACATACGTACATATCATAGATTTATCGTTAAATATGATTTCTTGTGTAAAAATACATTTCCTGCAGACCTGATAGGATTGAAATTCCGATGAAACGTGTCGCGATAAGTCTATGACGTGTTACTATGCTTACGAACATTGTGTGTGTGTACACACCCACACGAATCACCATAAATTACAAACTTCGCTATGCGAAATAAAGGGAAATTAATTTGTCTTTCCTCGTGATTAAATTTTCCTCTGTATATTTCGTTGTAAAGTACAAAGATGTGTATATAAGAAATATTCAAACTATGAATTAGCAAACTAATTGATCGAATTTAAGAAATTGTATAAAGAATTGTACTTTATTAGCATACATAGGAAATTTGTTGTACATTTTGTTGTATATTACTTGGTAATTGTCATTATACATAATTGATCACATATTGTATTTAGTAAGCGAATGTGCAGTGTATTAATTTAAATACAATTAATAAATTTATTTCTAGCAAATGTTTCGTGTTTTGCTGCAAATAAATAAGTATATCCGTTCGATTCAAATTTTAGATTACTTTCCGTATCTTTCATATTTTTGGAGATAATTGCGTGGATCATTTAAAATGAGACACCCTGTATAATAAAATTCTAAGAATTTTCCACCATTTCCGAGAAGTGAATTTCCGAGAATTTCCCAATTCAAATCGCGAGAATCGAGAAAACTGGCAAAGTATCAGGAGAACATGATCAGAAAAGAGGTGGCACTATCTAAAATTCCAAGAATTGGACTTCCGAGAATTTCCAAATTCAAATCGCGAAAATCGAGAACCGAGAAAACTGGCAAAGTATCAGGAGAACATGATCAGCAAAGAGGTGGGCACTATCTAAAATTCCAAGAATTGGACTTCCGAGAATTTCAAAATTCAAATCGCGAAAATCGAGAACCGAGAAAACTGGCAAAGTATCAGGAGAACATGATCAGCAAAGAGGTAGCACTATCTAAAATTCCAAGAATTGAATTTCCGAGAACTTCCAAATTAATATCACGAAAATCGAGAAAATGGCAAAGTATCAGGAGAACATG
>NW_011967211.1:1770707-1861525 GCF_000949405.1 Vollenhovia emeryi | reverse complement strand
TTTCAAACTTTAAATCGCGAAAATCGAGAAACTGGCAAAGTATCAGGAGAACATGATCAGCAAAGAAGTGGCACTATCAAAAATTCCAATTTACAGATCAGACGTATATTATATAACCACGAAAGCTTCATGCATATGACAACCGTGTGTCACGTACGAATGCGAATGGAGTTAGTTGATGACAGCGCCCTCAGTAATCTCTTTTCAGAACGACTGGCTGTCACAAATGTCGGCCCACTCTGATTACGGGCAGTTCGGTCTCCTTGGTGCCCGCAAATCTCTAATTTTAGCAGATGATCCAGCTTCGTAGGAATTAACCTGCGATTTATGAATGTATAACAGCCTCATAAAAAATACGCTTTGGTATCTCCCTCACGTATCGTTCACTCGCTGACTCGTCCAATTTTTCTCATTTCTCACAATTTCGTAAGAGCTATATTTAGAAAATTTCTACTTTTTTTGTATATTATCATCTTTTGCAGAGGAGCCGATATTTCGCGGCCGCGATATTGAAAGAACGATGTCTCGAAGCGATTTTTCCCAGGCAAAAGGCTCTCTCGATAATGAAACGCAACGAGCGGCGAACGGCGAGCGGCGAGCGGCGAGCGGCGCGAGGCGCGAGAGCAGCGCAGTGCGCACGGAAAAATTGGGTCGATGCGCGGAAGATGGCGGCCGTTGCGTGGTGCGCGTAAGAAGACTCGTACTCTGTGGTTTTGTCAAAAACATGAAAGAGCCACGGTGAGGTGCGTTAACACGTGCGAAACGCGACTCGTCGTGCAGACACCGGTGCAAAGACGGCGGACTCGCGTCAGTTCTTGACTCGTTCGCGGCAGTGTTGACGAATTTGTTAACGATAAGTGAAAAAGCTGTCTCTCGCGACTGTTCGGCACTCGGCACTCGCAGTGCTGGCGGCGACGGTGGCGGCGGCGGCGGCTGCTGCTACGCCTGCTACGGCTGCGGCTGCGGCGGCGGCGGCGGCAGCGGCGGCGGCGGCGACGGGCACTGGCGACTACTGGCGAGCAGGTATCGCACGGATCACAGATCGCACTCGCGACGCGATTCGCGAGTTGGCGAGTCGGGCGGCGAATAGCGGGCAATACACAGCGGGGGAAGGATAGAAAAAGGTGCACGCACGTATACACACGCCAGCGGACAGATTCGACACTGGAGATCAAGTGTTGCCGGACTTGGGCCCGGTGAGAAGAACAGTAGAGATGCTGAAGCAATTGCAGATGGGGATGAGAGCTTTCCTCTTAATGGCCTCCCGTGTGTGGACCTGCATCTGCTTTCTACTCAAGAAGCAGGTTAGAGCCGTAAGTAGGTGCTTCGCGCCTCTATTCGCGCCTTCTACCGCAGTCAAACACGAGTCATGTTAGGAGCTATCCGGCCGATTCGTTTCCTCACTTTACTCCTTTATCACGATATAGATATCGTTGACGTTTGTTGATGTAACACTCTCCAACGACGGTTGGATGGCAACTCTCGATGATACGACCTCCACCTCGCGTAGATCGAATCTCCATTCGATCTACCAGACGAAATGTAGCGAAATGAAAATTTTCTCAACAACCATTTTAGAAAATTCTTTTTTTTCCTTCATTCCCAAAAGATATTTATTTTATCAAGGAAAGAGGAACTCGGTTTTCTTCCCTCCTTTTAACCGAATTTAAAAGTGAATCTTTTAAATTACAATTTTGAAACTATAAACGTGCACTACCAGTTGCTCTCGTGAGAAATATTTATCTTTTTATGTGACTCGTGTCTGTTTACAAGATGCAAGTTAGAGGTGTAAGTAGTTACTTAATGCTATCATTTAATATCTACGTATAAATTATATTCTTATTTATTTTGCATATTACTCCAAACACGTGCCATACTGCGACATCGAAATAGCCACTTTTTTATTCGTGTGAAAAAGTATTAATTTTTTTCTCTAAAGAAAAATTTGACCTCTTACATTTTCTGATATATATTATATATCGCAATAGTACAATCTTGATCTCTTTTTGTTTTAGATCTCACAGATGCAACCAGTCAAATACGAGATCTTCCCGCTTTCACCTTTATCTAGGCACAGACTTAGTAGGTACCCCAATAAAAGCAATGTATGAATTTTGTCCCTTATTATTATTATTATACTTATTACTAGTTGTGTTGAATGTTTTTCCATATTTGTGTACAATACAAGAATGTTGCAGGTATAGTTAACAGAAAAGTATTAGTACTGGATTTAGACGAAACGTTAATTCACTCTCATCACGACGGAGTAGCAAGGCCAACAGTCAGGCCTGGTACGCCTCCAGATTTTGTTCTTAAAGTGACGATAGACAGACATCCTGTTAGATTTTTTGTCCATAAAAGACCACACGTAGACTTCTTCTTGGATATTGTTAGTCAGTGGTAAGTATTGTCGTAAACAGAAACGTATCGGTTCTTCTCACTTGTACTTTAAGATAATAATAATTTTCTCTCGTTATCTGTATCACATAGGTACGAGCTAGTAGTCTTTACTGCATCCATGGAAATATATGGAGCAGCAGTTGCGGATAAATTAGATAATAACAGAGGTATTTTAAGGCGCAGATATTATAGACAACATTGTACGCCAGAAATGGGTTCCTATACCAAGGATTTATCAGCAATCTGTTCAGATCTCTCTTCAGTCTTTATACTTGATAACAGTCCAGGAGCTTACAGAGCCTATCCACGTAAGTATATGTACCATTTTAATGCAATTTCTTCTATCACGCCTGGCGTTCACTTGATAGAATGACAGTTTAGTCGTTTCCATTTCCCTTTAAATATTCAAACTGCGTAAAGTGCATGTAATATCTTTTAATATATATATATAATACTTGTACGCGTCACCGATATATCATTTTATCTTTGTAGAAATGAACGAACTTAACGATATCGTATTTAATCTGGTATCTGGGCAAACGTGAAGTACAAATCTTATTTTTTAAAGACATGCGATACTATAATGTACAATGCGTAGATTACTTGGAAAATAGAGTCTGCGCGTCTTTCTTTTTTTTAAATGACAAGAGAGACTTTCTATCTTCTTATGGTTTGCTTTGTTTTATAACAGAAATGCACGTAATATTATTGGTAGGATAAAGTTGAAGCAAAACAGACTGATAACGCGCTACTTTATTGTATCATTGTCTCTTCTTTTTTTATGTCATAGACAACGCGATACCCATAAAGTCATGGTTCAGCGATGCGGGAGACACCGCTTTATTGAGCTTACTTCCAGTCTTGGACGCTCTTCGTTTCACGCAGGATGTACGATCCGTTCTTTCAAGGAATTTACACTTACATCATACTTGGTAGCATAGCCGAGATTAAATGATATACTAGATATTCTAGGATTGAAACTACTAGCAGTTTCAGTTAGCGTGTCTAGCCTAGGATTATTATTGTTATTAATTAATAGCAACATTAGGTCGCTACCCGTATAATAAGAAACAATGAGAGAGAGCGAGAGAGAAAAAACCCCCTTCTTCAGTCCTTGGTTTTTCTATGCTCGAACGAACAGCGGCGAGCAAATATCGAAGGGTATTCAGCCAATAATTACATCAGCACAAAACATCCTAGGATAATTCTTTGCGTTGTACAGTCCATGTATGCAAAATTATAGAGCGAAGTTCTTTACTTTTTCTGTTAAATAAGCCTTTACCAAAGACCAAGATACGAAAATAAGGTAGAACCGCATTAGCCCGCAAGATTTTTCATTTTAGATAAGGATTATACTTACAGTTTTTATTTATATATTTTGGCGGCACATCATGGAAGCTAAAGCATTGGAATAAAATACTTTTGTTATTATATATTATTAACCTAGGATGTAGAGAGAGAAAGATTGAGAGATGTACCTAAGTCAAATGGATTTCGCTGTAACTCACTGTATCAGTGAGGCAGCTATCCTGGTTATATCTAATAAAAAAAAAGTATTAATATAAAACCAGGAAAGAGTGATGTGACATCTGTTTTCGTCAAAACTTCCGCGATATGGAATATTACATGTATGCAATTATGATCTATAAGGTTGATTGCGTTAGTGCGCTCTCCCAAGAAGAGTTTATAATATGCGACTTTTCATTTTCTCCATTTCTCCAGAAAATAATTGCAATTAATAAATTTATAAACGAAAAAATATACAATGTAAAAAAGAATATGTTTGTAAATATCTTGATGTAGTTTACATCAAGTAACACCGACACTAACACTAGTTTAGATATTTATTAGACACCATAACTTTCGTTAAACTTTCGTTTCTAAATAATAACCATGAGACTGTAAGATTGAGGCAAGGATGATTTATATACCAATATAGTACTCAATTACAATAGTTGCAAATACTTTTGAAATGTGTTGCGTAAAGGTGTTGTAGACAAATTTTTCTCTAATTTAAAAAGCGCGTTCGCATTTAATTTACACATTTATTCGATTGATTATACGTATAACGTGTTTATATCACATTCACGAAAGGTGAAAACATTGAATTATCACATATCATGAGCTCTCCTTGTAAGCGATATAAGCGATATAATAGCAGACTGTACACATACATGTACACACATAACACATACACGCGCGTACACACATCTATGTACTTTGTTTGCTTGTTTAGTGATGTAACAATAATATCGAACATTATACAGTCTGTACATATTACTCGGGTGTATTTGACGCAACTCAAGTATGACTGATTTTTGTATGAATGATCGACATAAGTAAGTTACAATACATGGACTTAATTTAATATCTCTACATGTGTGGTGTATGTATATGTGCGCGCGCGCGCACATACACATACACATGCATTTATACATAAAATGTAAAATCAATTTATTCAATTTAAAAAGTTGAAAAAGAACAATACGCCCATGTGTACAAGATCTAGCGATATCAGTCATTCTTCAATAAAGATTTTTTTAATTGAAGTTATCGTTTTTCTGTCATTATGTATTGTACAACGTATATACTTTCTCTATTGTAAATAACAATTGTTCTCGCGAGACACGAGCCATGGGCAATGCGTATACATATAACAGTCTTCTATGTAAAATGGAAGAGTAAAATTAATTATTTCAATTTATTCAATAAAATTATATCTGTACACACAACACTGTCTGCACTGTAACGCGGACAAGTACTATATGTGAAAGTAACTTCTCAGTTTATAGTACGATCCAATTCCATTTTCGATACAAAATTTACAATATTAAACACGATACTTTGTATTGTAACTGTTTTCGATGTTTTTAACTCTAGATTAAAATATTAACATTTACATATACGTTACACATATTAAATAGTTTATTTCATGATGATGTAGAAAATTGCTACATCTTTATACCGATTTGTCTCCAAAACAACCAAACCTAATTCTCGCAAGTCCTTCCAAGGACGCTTCTTATACATTAGATGTGTAATTATAAAATGGAAAATATCGCTTTTCCCTCACGTAAAATCTTTTCAGAGGAGTAAAAAATTTCTAATTACCCATTTCCCTCTTCTCCTTATCTCCCTTACATTTTTGTACTGTGGTAAAGTGTGGTAAAGCAAATTAATTTTTTTAAGAAACTACTAACAGCCTGTTTAGATTTTATACAAGAAAAACATTTTATTAGAAAATTGCAAGAAAATCTGCAATCGAGTCTAATACATATGATCGATTTGTCACATTGTTGTAGTAAATGACACAACTGAGGTATAAATTTCACGATTCTTCACCGTTATACGTATTAAAAGTTGCTCTTTATAACGGAACATTGTTTCATAAATATTAAAACACTTTAACTGTACAAAGTTATGAATACTACTACCAAAAATGCAGATTGATGCTACTAACATACATATACAAGGTGTTAAAAAAGAATTAATATCTTAGTCCTAAACTTTTCTTTTCCAACATCCTGTATAAAAATAATATGAAGCATAATACCATGTACTATTGAAATTATAATCCATTTGCTTCAATATATTATATCGAGTATATCTTATATCGAAGACTCTATTATGGAAGTAATTGCGATAGACTGAAAATTCTCCTAAACCTATTCTTTGGGTGGATCTTCTCGAATCATTTCCAAAGAACTGTCCGAATTGTTGGTACTGCTACCACTTCCAGCATCGTCTTCTCGTTCCGTTACTTTCTCTTGGCTTACATTTGTTGCACCCAACTGCCATGGTGGTATAGATGCTGGGGCAGTAGGAAACTGTTTTCTATTTTAAGAGATGAATGAATTTATAAAAATATCGAGTTGTAGTTAATTCTTCTTATGTGTTAAATTCACGATGTAGGAAAAGATACGCGTACTATAATCTGTATCAATTTCATTACTTGAAAATGCAAATGGTCAAAAATAGAAATAAGCACAAATTTATATTTTCAAGTTATATTCTGTAAAAGTCTTGTTTAAATGAAAATTACCAGACTATTTCTTAAACTCCATTTCTTAAACAATTTCAGATAAAATTGTATATGTATGAGAATGTGAGGTTGTGACGACATTTGATCTCTTGTAAAAATAATGATGTTAATATAAGCGAGCATCATATACGAGAATAAGATGATGTTTAAATGAACCCTTATTGTATGGCAATAAATTGCTATTACTGACGATCTATCATCGCTCTCTTATGACACGTACGTATATATCATAGATTTAAGATAAGACATGTAAGTTTTATATAAAAAGAAAAAGGAAAGTATACCTTGACAAAAGTAAAGCTTTTAGACTAGACAAGTCGTGTTTAAGTTCTTGCACCAACTGTGGGATAGTTGGATCCAATGCTTGATGCTGAGACAGCTTTTGCATTTCGCCTTCTACTTTCAAAATGGAATCCTTCACTTCTTTCATAGAACTTTGGACGGTTTTATCTAATTCAGTTACCCTATCTTCAACGCTTCTCTTCTTTCTCCGCCCAAACAGGAAGGGTTCTATAAATCTCTGCAAAATAAGGAATTGCATGTATTTCGGTACACAAGCAAAACAACAAATGTACATATGTATTTTATACCAAGAATTAGAGAATGGAAAGGTTAATATGAAAAATTGTTGAAATGTCTTGCAGAAAAGAAATAAAAATGTTGAAATTTGTCTGGACTGCACAAGATACCTTATAAAACCAATACGCGCAGTATACTGTCACGCCAATTAATGCGGTTGCATTAAAGATCTCTTTGACTTTGTGCAAAAACGTTGGTCGGTAAACACTCATTTGACGATATGGATAAACGGATCCTGATGGCATTTGTACAGCGGTGTATGGATTCTGACTTTGAATAGCATTGCGATCAGCTACATTGTCGACCGACGCCAGCTTGAAAGCTGTTTTAATCTCCTCATCCGTGAGACCTTTCCTCTTAAGAAATTCTTGTTTTTGCACCAATGGACTCGACGACACTTTAGGGTTTTGTAGAAATTGCACTGCAGTTTTCACCTTCATCAATGATAACATGTTACAATGTGTACATTAATGTAATGCTTAGCTAGGTGCATGCGTAATCGAGTTTGACAAAATAATTGTATGGTACAATTTTTTAAATTTCCATAACCAACGAGCAATAAATAACTTACCAAACTCTCCCGTAACGGAAGAGTATTATCATTTGTATCTTGATCGGTCATTCTGACTAGCCTTTGACCGTTCGACTGTCACACTTGTTACAATCGAAAGAACATTACTATGCAAGGTCCTATATTGCAAACTGCAAATCACATTTTCCTGATAAAACAATTACAATGCACGCGTGCATGTGAAATACGCTTGCGCGACTAAAATCGAGGAAGCGCTATCTACATTTCCCTCCCAATGTCAAACTTGTGGTTGTCTACATTACCGATATATAACGGTACGAGAGAGAGAGAGAGAGAAAAAAGACATAGTGCCATCTTTGGGACGCTTGTCAGACTCTGGGCTCTGTGTGCGTTGAGCGAATGACGATTGGTTTCTACACTTGGATCCGGGCAAATATCACGGGCAAGAACCAATGGTATTGAAGAACCGCCGAGCCGCTTTTTCTAAACGCAACCAATGCACGCAATGGTATCCTATATAATATCGTATAGAAATCTAGTATGGCGTTTATTGCGAGAGCAGCTGCTCTGGAGTTATTTGAAAATACGACTCTCTCCACGATTGGTGATCTCAGCCAGTGGAGGAAAGATAGAGAAAGTGCCGGGTTAACGCTAAGCTGTTTGTAATTGTCGACTGGCGAGTATCGCTATTTTAAACTCATCATCGTTATCGTTATCATTATTGTAATCATGACGGATCGAACTGAGCTGAAGATGAACGTGGCTGCTTTGAAAGGAGTTGACCCCTACGTGAAGGATATTTTGGAAACTGCGACTCACGTCGCTCTGTACACGTTCAACGCCGACGAAAATGAATGGGAAAAGACCGACATTGAGGGCGCTCTGTTCTTGTACTCGAGAAGCGGCGAGCCGTACAACAGTATTCTCATAATGAACAGGTAGTATACACCGAGGTGTTGTATACCAACCGTCCAGGGAAACCTTTAATGCGTGATTTGTAATGACAGATTTGCAAATTATCTCCAATTCGCGATTCGAGTTTAGTATCTCTTTCAGTCTCTTTAGCATCTACCGAATAAGAAATAATGGATATTTCTTACAGATTGAATACAAACAATCTAGTAGAGCCGGTTGCTTCGGGCTTGGATTTGCAACTGCAGGAACCATTTTTGTTATACAGAAATTCCAGATGCAATATCTACGGCATTTGGTTTTACGAAAAGGAAGAGTGCGTACGCATCGCCAAAATGTTGAACAAATTGCTCAAGGAGTGCGAGGAAAGTCGCAAGGTCACCAACAAGCCGTTACTTAAGGCTAAAAAGACCTCGGGACCTAGCGTAAACAATGTCGATATATTCAGTATGCTTAGCAAGGCGCAAGAGGACTTTAACACGAGCAGAGGAAGCGATAGCATTACTGGTAACGCGACTACGGGATTAAAATCACCATCGGTTACACCTATGATCGATAACATTTCTGGCCCTCTAGCCGCTCCCTTAGGACCCGACGTCACTTCCCAGAGTGTAATGGACTTCTTTGCTAAAGCCAAGGTTAGCGTCCAATCTTATCTGCTCTCTACTTGACATATCCCATACATCTCTTGACATATCCTCCATGTCGCTTGTATATTGTGTCGACCAGGTGAATACGGGACATTTCAAAGCAGGTGACCAACCTGCTCCAGGAAGTACGGTTGCGGTCGAGAGTAAGCCTTTACTGGCACGTTTAATGTCTCATCCGGCAGCGCATACTTTAGAACATATTGAGAAACAGCAAAGGTCTGTAACGCCCCAACCGTCTCATCAGTCGCAATTGGCGGCGATTCCGTCTACAAACAAGTCAAAGAGACGAAACAAAGTGACTCCTCAACCAGAATCGATTATGTCCTCGTCTGCACCTGTCTCTCAAGATTTGCCACGACCTGTCGCCCAAAACGTCAACGATTCAAACGGATCGACTGGATTTCTCAGGATACAGTCGCCGACTTGTAATGTAGCGACTTTAAGAAACCATCAAGTTTCAAACGTTACCAATACCAACAGTAGCAATCCGCTCGCGTCATTGCTTGCTCATGCCTCCGGAAGTATAGTAAGAAAATTTTACTTGGTTATTGACGATATAGACGTGTGTCTGTATATGTATATTATACTCCCTTGTTTGATTTAGTCATCGGACGATATTATCCCGGCGGCGCCTACGTTGTCAGGAAGAGGCTCGGCACCAGCGTTAATACCACCCGTCATGTTTGCCGCTCCCAGTCCACCTGAACCCGTTGCAACTAGACCGTTAGAACCGCTAACAAAGTCTCAGCTTTTACAAGCGTTCACTTATTTGTTGAAGAGCGATCCAGACTTTATCCACAAAATTCACGAGGCCTACGTCAAATCATTGGGAGAAATACTTTCTTAAACTCACCACGTTATTGTATTAATTACAAAGGAAACCCATCATGTGGGTTGTGACTGATGAAAGGATTAACTAAATCTCAATATTCCTACGTTATGTGCATACATAAACGATACATGCCCGATAATCAATTGACAAGATGAGAATCGTTTCTTTCGAGGAAAAAGAAAATTTCTTTTTTGACTGAAGAAATTAGAAAGCAGATATGAGAGAGAATGGAGACGGATACAATACGATACCTTGAACAGTATTTTTATAAAACAATGCACTTTCTTTCGGGACAAAGTAGAGAACGAACAGTGGGTCATAACCAGACATGGTATGAGAGAAATTTGTAAACATTGAATGGTATATACATAATAAAATTGGACCGTTTTTAAGCTGTGATGCCAAACATATTATATGCACGTTTTATGATTGAAATTTCAACACAGCATGACATTGTTTTCTGAGCTGGCCAAACAGAATACCTATTTTATAGAGTAATGACGTATCCTTCCTATATACCGGATACCAATATGGTATGTGTATGTTGTCGATGAAAAGGAGCAAATAAATACAGACACAATGAACAAAAATACGCGATGAAAAGGTACACTCAAGATACACTCTACTTTGACTTTTATTTTTTTCCTTTCATTCCTCACAAGTAACATGTATAAAACAAAGTCTCGATAGATCTACGTATTTGTTTAGTCATTATTATGTCGTACTATCACAATATTGTGCTTATATGAGATACGCTTAAAAATATATCTAAAGAAATACGTACAAGTTGCGTGACAAATTTTAATGGCTGTGACTGAAATCGACTTGAACTTGGAAAGGTATGTCGATCACAAATTAATTTTCTCTTGTAATATTCTTACGGATCGTTTGCAAAAGACAATCCTTTCTTTATTGACGTGTCAATTAAAATGTAATAATATATCCTTAGGGGAGCAGAGTTCAATGGTCGCGCGACATTAAAGGACGTTCTCACATCGTAGCAACACGATCGTCAATATCGTGAAATTTATTCACTATATTGGTTTATCAAGATGATAAAAAATACATAGATACATATCTATATTTACAATCCTAAAGCGACACCGAAGCTTTGTGTCGTCGTAACGTCATGTTTAAAGGATCGAAAAGTCTCTCTCTCTTGACCCATTCTCACTCTTTGATCTCGCGACGAGGCGCGTGCCGCGCGACGTCGTTTCGAGGAAATGCAACGAGTAATACGTTATCATTACGAGATATATATATATATATGTATATATATATATAATTTACAGTAGTTGCTTTCTTCGTAGAATTCACAGCCAAGTAGAGCCTTCGACGGCCCGCTAGCTTCCACGACAGCCGTTTTATGGCTGTTGAACTCGGTATATGACTCTGGCCTCTGTAATAACTCAACAATTGTAAGAAATCAACAGAGTCCAAACGAAATAAAATCGGAATAAGATCACTCGCATCGTTCTCAAGATTAGATGCGTACGACGAATACTCTTCGTTACGCAAATTACAAATATATATGTACATGTATATGGCAACTCCGAATTGGTGAGTCATATACCAAAACTAGCGTAGCCAGCTCTCAATTAATTAAACTATTACTTAAAACACCTCTTATCGGGAAATTTCTTAAACCAGAGGCACTTTCGGTGGTCCCAATAAGGGCGGCCCGTTATCGGATGTTCGATGTGGCACGAATTTATTTGCGTTTTGCGCCGGCATAGGCTGAAGCCATTTGAAGGCTAAGCTGGCAATCACAAGCAGGACGATGAATCCACAGATAAGCACGATGATCGTCGCCGTCGGGAACCAGCCATCGGTCTGACTTCCGCGACTGTGTGGATGCAATTGCGGGGCCAAGTACGCTCGCTGATCGCCACTCTCTACAATGTTTAACAAGTAATTTTTTTCTTAAGTGTAGAAAGAGATATTTGCGTGTACAAAATTGCATTCGATTAGCCAATTCAATTTTACGATAATCAACGTGATGGATATGACAAGTTGAGAGTGTTGTTAATAGCATCAAAGGGATAAGAGGGTAAAAGAGAGCTCTGACGAACCTCGTTGAGTATCATTGAATCTATTTTTCATCACGGGAATGTCCACATGATTGCAGAGATCTTGATAGCAGCAGAGAAATCTTGTGGGGCACTTGCGACTTTTGAAGCTTTCGTTGAGGCAACCGCTGTGAGCAGTAGGGTCCGCTATCGAAAGCGGCGCGCTTGCGTACGATGGTAATTTTGTGAAGCAGCCCCTACCGCGACACATGTATCCCTGAGGAACGCACTCTGGTTGATTGCAGAAGCATCTTACTTCTACCATTCTGGAGGAATCTGCAACCAGAGACAATCGTACATTTTTTATTTAAATTAAAATTTGATTAAATCGGATTATACATGGTCGCTCCACAAAGTATCGGGACTGATTTTTTCTAGTCAAGGGGAAGGGGTCAAGGGGAAGCGGTGGTCTCTATGGGACATTAGTGAGGAATGTCAGGTATACGACGCGACCCGGCTCTATTGCCTCTGAGCCTTTACAGAGTGAGCAGTTGTTTTGTGGTGTCCTCTAACAGCGGAGTTTTTCTGAAAAATTTCAATCATATATCTGAAATTTGAATTCTCATCAGAGGGAATCGAGCTGGGTCGCGTCGTATACCTGACATTCCCCACTAATTTGGGCAGGGGCCCATAGAGACCTTTCCTTTGAATAGAAAAAATCAGTCCCGATACTTTCTGGGCCGACCATGTATATGTATAATCTAGTATACGCAAGCGAGAGATTTAACATATTTGTCAGAGTTGGTTTCAGAGGTGAGCAACGTGGAGAAGAGTCTTGCATTGAACGCGGCTGTAACTTAATGAGGACCGCGCGAAATAAACGAAGAGGACAAGTGGGAGAGAGAGCAGAAGAGAGATAAGGGAGGGAGAGAGAAACGTTTATTACGATATTGCGAAGCCATCTTTATCCGCGAGCATGTTCGGCTTCGTTTACCCCAACCCAACCCCCGGTCTAACATCTTGCCGGGTTCCCCTCGCGACCTCGTCTTTCTCCACCGGTTTCTTGCTAATAAGCCCTGACTCTCCTCCTCCCTCTCTCTTGCTCTTTCTCTGCGAGCGAGCCTTGCAAGTGCCGGCTGCCGGCCCCTCTCTCCGTTCGCAGCCTGTCGGGGTCCAGCTCATCGGGGACTAAAAAACGCTAAAACAGCCGAGTCACAAAAGAAAGATTAAAGTGGAGAGGATATATGGGGGGAGAGGCATGCGGCGCTGCTCCGCTGTGCGCGCGTGTATCTCCTCTCTTTCTCTCTCCCGATGCAATTCAATGCAATTCGATGAAATTAAATACGAGAGAGAGAATAGAGCTTGACGATTTCATCGCACGCGATTACGTGTCGCAAATGAGGAAATTACACGTGGCTTTAGAAAGTTAGAAAAATGTTTCACAGTTTTTAGTTGAAATCAGGTCAGAAACACTCCTTATTTGCCCTCTGCCATTCACTTTATCAAGTTATTTGATGAAAATGCATACGAAATCTTTCTCTTTCGACTTTTCACATTTTAAACGAATGACCAAAGATTCGTGAAGGAAAAATGTTGGTTTTTAAAATAAAATAAAACCGCCATGATACAGTTCTTTCTATATTTGCAAGTAACATGAATGTACATTGTACGAAACGTATTTTTGTAAGTAGGCATTTTAGGGCATACCGTTGAGCATAGCAGTTGAGTCGAAATAAAGAACGGTAGCCTTCGAAAAGAAAAATTCAAAGAACAGCATGGTCCCATACGCGTGTGCGCGTTTAAAATAAAAAGGGAAAGGGGGGGAAAGCAGCGGGAGGTCGAGGGATCCGACTGAAGAGAGATACGACCGACAAGCCTGAGGCCGGGGAAGAGCCATCCGAAAACAAACATACTGCATCGCGGAGTCGTTCGTTATGCGTCTACGGTATATTAATTATTCTCCAGGCTGGTCCGACCTGGTCCGTCCCAGCCTCGGCGAGCTACCCTCTCTCTCTCTCTCTCTCTTCGCCTGCATTTCTTTTTTCGTTCCTGAATCCTCAGAGTATTGGACCCCACCGGCGAGACTGACGTGTATGTAATGACGATCAACGAATATCGAACGTTTCATCGATTTCTCCATTATCATGTGACGTTCCTTTTTTATTTCTACTCGGCAGTACATACCATAAATTTTAAGCGCTATTTCACTTTGTAAAAAATGGGCCTTATTTAATGAAAAAAGCACGCAATTGACGTCGGTACAATTTCACAATTTTCCTTTGTCTATCGTAACTAAACGTATACATACTCGTCATTGTTGTGAGATAGCGAGATAATACCGTCTCTCGTGACTCGGGGAGCATCGATAATACTATCGTATGCAAGTGCGACGAAAAGATGATTTGAAAGATAAAATGAGTTTTATTCGCGGATTTAGGATTAATTCGCGATACTGGAGAGCTCCGAGCCATGCGCCCGAGGATAGAAAGCGCGAGACTCGAACGGGCACCGTTTGTGTGTTGTGTGTGTGTGTGCGTGCGCACATACAATTAGGAGACCGACGACCCATGTATGCGTATGCACATGTTTATGTATATTATATGTATATGTATATGGGTAGGACATGTAGGATGTATCTAAAGCGCACGTCGGTGTCTGCCGCGCAATGATGAAGCTAACGAGTAGAGTCTCTTCAAGTATATATTATCCATGTAACTCACGAGAAGACATTGCGCAACGTCGCCTTGCTCAAGTACATTGCGAACTCTCTGTATTGAACCAAATGCATTAGCAAACGCGCTTTTCTAATTAGCGCTACCGAGCGTAACGGTAATTAGTGTGCGAGCGAGAACAAGTCGCGTCTCTGTTTCGCGAGGATAACGAAAGGATTGCCAATTAATAATTTATGCTCTATACGGTTTCCAAGTACTTGATCGTGAGCCGTTTCGATTTATCGTTAGATCGTAAGCGAGCGTCTAAAGTAGCGATTAGGATTATAAATGGATTGCAAATCGGAAAACAACGTGGGAATCCGCGGCGACGAGACACCTGTTTGCACTTACGAGCGGAAGGGGACTTGGGAACTCGCGGAGTTATGCGAAAAGGTAAAAGGGACGGCTCATCGGCGTGGAAAGGCGAAAGGAGTGGTCGAAAGAGCGCTGATGATGAAGAGGCCGAAGAGGACCGGTCTATGTTGGTCCGAAGAGATTCGTGAGAAACTTTCGTCGAGTGACGTCGGTGGGGCCCCCGATTCGTTACCGAGATTTAGGAAAAATTTTCCAATTTTTCTCAAGACAATTATTCCGAATTGAATAAATTGTCAGCTGTCATCGTACGGTATAGAAGAGACGATAATCCTCCTACGCGAGGAATGCTTTTGTCGTGCTGACAAGGCGTATGAACAAATGCCAGGGGGATTATCCTCAAGAGTAGCCGCCTATGTTCCCGAAATGCAGCAATTTGAAGGAGAAACAGGTCAACAGCTCGGGTATTTTCGCTATGCGAGCAACGAATGTTCCTTCGGGCAAAGGGGCTGCTTTCGGCTAATTCTCGTTTCACAAAGGTACAGTGTGGTGGTATATCGAAGGTGGTATTTGCGTTGGGACGGGCTCTCTATTCGAGCATTATGAGGGAGGGAGACTCGAGACGATTCGGGAAGCGAGATGGTTACGGCGGGGTGGCAATTAGCAAGAACAATGGAGAGCCGGGGTCCTTGTTCTGGGAAGTAGGCGGAGGGCCTCGCTCCGGGGGCCCTGCCATTCCATGGACAGGGGGCCCAGGTACGTGTATCTAAGGCCGCGGCATCCCGAATATAGCGTACGGCCGGCATAAGTATATACACGCCGCGATCCCGGCGTTTCGGCGCTAGAAGACAGGCTCTTGATGTTCCCGAGCCTCGGCAACCCGGTGATTAGCCCTACTTAACTCGGATATGCGGACGCGACGCGAGCGGCCCCATCGGCAAGTAAAAGGCATCCTCGTCAATTATATGCAATTGCCAAATTGCTCCAAATTACATGCGTTGCTTCGGAGAGGAACGCGCGCGGGGCCCTTTATCATCATTTTCCTCTTTTTTTTTCTTTTTGCGGAGGCAACCTGCGACCATCTTTCATTATCGCTCGCCGAAAGCGCCCGTGATTAGCTCGAGAGATTCCTGATTAAACAGAAAATTTTTACGTCAAGTCCTGACTCGCTCGGTAAGACTAGCTGCTGGCGCCTAAATGCCAAAACGCTGGCTCTAATTGCGCGAAACGAATCGTCGACGCGGCGACGTGACCTCGAATCCGCGCCGCGCGAGCGCAGCGATGTTTCCGCTTTCTCATTTCTTTCTCCCGACCTAAAATGACGAGAGAGAGACAGTACGGCCAGTTTTCAACAACCTCCTTTTTAACGGTCTGCTTCGCGATGCGTAAACAAGTTGGCGGACGAGACAAAGCGGTAACCCTAAGCCCCAGGTTACCGAAGCGTTGGATGATTTATCGCGAGAACAAAGGCTAATACGACGTGGAAAGGAAGTGCTTCGCTCCCTTGTGTCTCGCTGTAAAACGGGGAAGAAGCGACAATCGCCGACTCCGACCTCGGTTTCCGGAGGGTAGAGACCGTCTTTCGCTTTTCCCTCCTCTTCTTCGTCTTGATGACAGCAGGTAGATATGAGTTGGCCGAGCTTCGGGAGCGGCCGCTAAACGGTATCGCGTTCCTCATTCGGCTGCGCTTCATCGAGCGCTATCAATGAAACCGGAGCTATCTATCCTCTCTCTGTGCTACACAATGCTACATAATCGTTTATTCTACACGTGTCATCTTCGCATCGCGCGCAAAGTGAAAAACAAGGCTGTGCGCGCTTGTAAAGGCGTTTCCTTGAAAGCGTTGACATTGATTCCTAGAATATATCGATAAGAGAAGATCGCTGGAGCGATCGCATTTGCAGATGCTATATGCCGAAAAATGGGCTCTCTTTGAGCGAAATAATGAATGAATCTTCGACATGCCTTGGCAGTAATCCAGAACGGAGCGACTCGTTTCTATCCCGCGATTACTTTCGCTCGCCTCGAGCGATGCAAACACGTCATCGGTGCAGCATAGCAAAAAGTGGCGCGAAGGGGGAAGCTCGGGGAATCGCGTTAATTGATCCAGAACGGTCGCGCCGTTATTGGCTAGCTATCGGCACTCTCGAGTCCAACGAGTGACTGCGAGCAACACCGTGAAAATGCAGATGGATCTAACCCAGTCGCAAGTTCGTTGATCGCCGAGTCACTGCAAGCGGCCGCGCGGAATGGCTCGTTCATTTGGATTCGACGCATCTCGATTCTCGTGCACATGCATGCCGCGCGCGTGCCTGTGCGCGACGCCCGCCGCATACGAAGCGCGCCATTAACATAACGCGCGCGTCCGTCTATTCCGAATGCCACGGATATAACGCGCGGTGATTGATAGCCGATTGTAAATAGCGAAAAGTCGTCGCGCATTTTTCACGAGCTCTATCGCGCGGAATGCGCTTTCGGCGCCAAACCAACACACGTTACCGCGCGTCGGGATTAGTCGGGAAATGTCGTCGACCGTCGATCGAGATGCGCTATTAATACCCACCCATTCTTTCTCAATCATTTTCCTCCAGACATCGCCGCGGCGCGCGAGTATTGTATGAAAATGATCGTACTGGAGATGTCAAGTTCCGAGCTCAATAAAACGGAATACCGAGGCGCGAGGCTATATTTACAGCGAGATCGCGCGTACGCGTGATTCTACGTGGCGCCGCGGAAAGCGCGCGCGCGCCTAATTTTTACATAACAAAGGCGAGAGGCCGGGAGCACACCTCACCGTACGTATGCGTTCTTATGCAAATAGATCTGCTAATAAAGAGGTACGTGTGTCGATACGTACATTTTCCCGAGCGAAAACTAATATTCCTTTATCTTAGCTCTGATTCATCCTATCCCCGTCTATTTCTTTCAAATCTACTACCGGCGCGTGTCTGTTTCAGCGTTCACTCCTTTACAGAGTACCCTTGTTCTCGAAAGCCTTGGAAATTGTTTTTTTCGGATAAAATGGCGGGGTGTAGAAATTTTCTCTCGCCAAGTTTTTCCGAAGGTCAATTGATTCTCTGTCTCTTTTTACAAGAGGTACGGTCTGGTCAACGGTTAACCGGTGTTTGTCAACTGGCCCTAAGTAACTACAAGCACCGAAACCAAGGTACATTATTTACCCCCCCATTCAGCACAGAAATGTTTTATTACAACATTGCGATATTGTATCAATGTTACGAAAACGTCTAATGTCTTGTAACGTGATGTGAAAAACATTGTTAAATTATATTGAGTTAACATTGTGCGGAGGAGATTATTCCTCTAACAATAAAACAATAATCCAACCTTAGCTCAGAAAGTAATAATTAGTTTGTAGATTCAATATATGTAGGAAAAATAGTCTCGTTGACTGAACTGTAAGGAAGTTTGTTGAGCCGAGAGATTAGCAAGAACAATGACACCTTCCCATTAGATATCGAGTAAGAAACTCGACACGGAAAACTCGCATCAGCGGCCATCGAAGGAGTCGTTAACTTGACGCGTCGCTCGTCGACTCAATCTAGATTGAGCAAAACAGATGGTTTGCAACGGCGAAGCGAAAGCGCCCATTACTTTGATGTTATTTAATTAACGGTGGAATGTACAACGTCGATGAAAATGTATCGAGAGCTGTCGCGTCGTGGCAAAAGAACAGAAAATGATTTCGGTGAAAAGATCCTTGGGCAAATTCCGCGAAGCGGGGCAGACCCATCGTTACGAATCCGGGCATAGCGATCGCTTCGTGGGACACCACATATGTGTATTTATGTACGGGACGTACATAGCCAAAGAGGTACAAACTCGTCACGCACGCATGCACATCCGTGTGGCCGACAGGCGCCACCGAGTCGAGGCTGTGTACGTGCGAGCGTGCGTGCGCCAGCTGTACGCGGTACACTCTCCTCGTTGGCGTCGATGAGCTCGCATTTTTCCTCGTGTCGCGCCACTCGCCACTCGACGGACAACGGTGGCTCCGACGACCACGACGAATATTGTGTCAATTTTGGGCCAACGTCGAGCGAAATGTACGACTTGTTAGCCAATATCTACATATCGATTACCGAGGATTGCAGCTTTGCTCCAAGACTAATACCATCGTCTCGCCCTCGCCCTCGCCCTAATAAAAGCAATCTTACGATTGATACTTGGATTATCCAAGGAGGAAATGAAAATACGACACGCGGACGTGATGCAACAATGTGCGCAACGCGGGCAACAAGCGTGTCGGTATTTATCATGCATATACATATGCAGCGCCTAACTGGCGCCCGCCGTTTTATCGTCTTTTCTAGTCTGGCTATCGTGCCAACGGCCAAATTTCCTCATTATTAGCTCGTCTTCGACACTATGTTGCGAGATAGACGATGTAATTCGCGCTCGATTCGAGTAAACCATTTTATTGCGACCGACCCCCGCGTCGAGATAGTTAACGTTTACACCATCGCGTAATGGCCTTTTGCAGCTCAATTGTTTCGGGTATTTTTGGGAGACCACCCTTCTCGCAATCGGTCCAACTTGGCATTATCGTTAGTTCTTTCCTGCGAAATTCATGACAATTAGCAAAACAAGCACGTGCACGCGCCGTGTTTCCTGCGATCACTCGCACGCAACTTGTATCGCACCTTCGCTAGCTCGACATAACAGCTATTATTCGCATCTGCGTGAAAATTCGTCTTACCTTTATCGATCAATTTCGCCTTGTTGTCGGCGAGCACCTCGTAATCTTCCGGATCGAGGTTTGTTGGCGCACCGCTGGTGACAGCGACGACGAGAGCTGTCGTCACCATCGCGATAGTCAAGGCGTCGCGCGGCAACATCCCGGCAACTCGCTTTCAAATCGACTCGATCGCGGGATAACCGTCCACGTGGTGAGTTCGTCGTCGTCGTCAGGAAAATCAGGCATCTAATTAGAGCGTCGAGATGGTCGTTGTCACCATTGACGCGCCTCGGCATGAGCATTGACGCGACGACGCCGCCACGACGCTCGCACGACGCTCGCACGACGCTACCCCGACGATATCCGGCGGCTGACTGACTACTTGGACTAGTTGGACTGACTCACTTGACTCGGCTCGCTCCGCTCCGCGGCCGGCGGCCGGCGGCCGGCGGCGCCGCTCGGCCCGACGACTCGACCGGCCGGCGCCCGAGTTTCCGAGACCCGCTTACAATGGTTTTTAAAGAAAAGCCGCCCGGGTGATCGGGCTGATCCAATGTCGATTACCGAACGCGTTACGTCCCGCTCCGCTTGCCACTTGTATCGAGATGATCGGAATTGGATTACTCTTGCGCGCTACTTACGTTAACGATGTAAGAAGCGGTACACATGAGGAACGCGTAGCTTCCGATCGTATCGTGCGTGTGCGTGTAGCGCGAAATAGTGTGCGTGCGATTTGTCAGCGGAAAGTCGGTGAGAACTGAGGCGCGGAAGGGGACGATGGCGCCTGAGCCAAGAGCCCTGACGCCAAAGTGGTGCGACGCGACGCGACGCGTCGCGACATGTCTTTGCCTGTGCTTTTTCCCCGTCGATCGTCCCAGACGGCTCTTTCTTCGCTACATATACATATATGCAATATTGCGCCTTACAACTCGAAAATTACATTTCTTTTCCCGACATTTTGGGCGTAGGACTTTCGGCGCGCACATATACGTTGCATGTGCGTCCTGGAGGATGACTAATTACGTTGAAACAGCCCGAATCGAAAGGGGCCCGGGGCACCTGGCATGCCGATCGCCGAGCCCTCATGGCCCTGCACCGTTAGTCATACGATATAGAACAAAGGATACCAGCGTGGAGCTGCTTCGTCGAGTCTCACATTTCTCCCCGCGCAGCCTATCTAGTTATTCCTAAGTAAACACAAACTTTACAGTTACAGGGAGCCCTTGCTCGAGTACGCCTTTTTACAGCTTCGTCTACAATTTTCAGCCAAGATCAATCAGTGTTGCAGTTTCGACTGCCGACGGGTTAATAGTATCCGCGCTGAGATAATATTATTAGCGCGCGATATTCGATCGCTCGCCATCTCCGACAGCCATGCCGGCGCTACTGCTGGAACTTGAAAGCTATCCAGCGAGCGTAACAAAAAATCGCTTTAATACAGACTCGCGGCCAGCCTGTCGGCAGCAGTTATCTCCCGCACGGCCGGCTTCTATTTATATTTTCCGTTCGTTAGTCGATCAGCGGCATACGATCGAGACGAGAATTATATCCCCGCGAGCGTCAAACTTGACATTTATTTTTATGCCAATAAAACATATTATAATTATATATTCCAACTTTATGCAACTATAAACTACAACGTTTTCCGGCATAACGGCAATGCTTACCTATAAACTTGTCAAATCTTAATTTATTTCCTCGCAGGAAAAGTCACGATCCCTTCGAGTCCCGATGCATCCAAGTTTCAGCATCGTCTTCACCATTAGTTTACCGTGCCCATTATGTAACCATTACTTCTAAGGAATCTACAATATAATATAGAATACGTGGTTAGCGTTCGTCGCGGCGCGGGCGTATCCGTCGTACAAAGTTTTCCCAAGTTGTGTCAAAAGTTGGGTATATTTCTAACTTGATCCGTATCTGATAGGGAGTCAACATGTGTATATTTAAATTACAGTTGAAATGAATTCGTCACGGTATTCTTGGGTGAGTCTCGTCGAGCTTCCTGTGTATAAATCACGATCAAAAATCGATTCGACACGCGTGATGCCAGAGAGATTCCGGCCCTCTTAAAACCGGATCTTGTCCCGACTCCCGACAGGTTTATTCGGATATGCCTGACCAGGATTAGAAACCGTGAATGATGTGATGGAAAACAATCCTTGGACACAAAACGCGTGCAACTGAAACGGTCGTTAGCGAAACAATGGTTAAAGGGTTCCATTAAATGACACTCGACTCAATTATCGTTCGAGTCGACGTCTCTATTTGGCCGGGAAATGATGATCCTGCTTTTTTTCAGTGATTTACATTCGAATGTTCCAATATGTAGGAAGAAATCTGTCGAAAAGCCGTTACAGTTATTATATTTCGCGATATAGAATTTGAAAGTGCACGATTCAACTGCGCTAAAGCGTTCTTTCAACAATAGTTAACAAAGAGTCACTTTTATCGTATGAAACGCAAAAAAAAACCGGAGGAATCTCACGGAGGTCGCGCGCGATGCCATTCATTTGAAGAGAAAAAAGAATGAGAGACTAACGACGCGCGCGTTTACCAAGGTGTATATGAGGTGGGTCGAACCGAGACATTCCCGAACTCGAAAACCCACTTAACCATTCGGAGAAGGTAGATTAGAGGGCAGGTCTCTGTGAGAAGCCTCCAGGCCGTGCGCTATCTACGGTTTTCATGACTGACGGCTGGGGATTGGGCCCCTCGCCGAGAGGTAGACTGATAAGAAGGCGGCTTTTAGCGACAAACTACTCCGAGAAAGTGCGGTCGAACAGCAGAAGAAAAGGAAACTGGATAGATAATAAGGAACGAGCCTAAAATGCAGGAATGCCGTCAATTAGACCGGAGGACCATCTACAATTCCCCCTTGAGGCAAACTACTAAATGTACTTAATAATACCGCAATCGTGTATGTGCGTGATATTAACAACTGTTACGTCCTGTACACTCCGCGAGTTCTCTCTTTCGAAAAACTAACCGCTACTCATCTCAAGATCAACCGCTATCGATCAGCAAATAATCCGTAGAGACGAGTTGCTCTATTTCATTTTCGAGGTATTACCCAAGTCTCACCCTGACGAAAGAATCTAACTAAATAATTCTTTTTTTTAGAGAGAGAGCCTAAAAGATTGTTGCTCATCGATAGCCAGTCACGAAACTGGCACGTACAAGTAATAAAGCCATAAAGATAATAAGACCAAGCAGGATTAAACCGGTGGCGAGTGTGGCGCAGAGAAATGTGCGCTGCTTACTAAACAAATGAACGAAAAGATCCGAGTTAAAATCCACGGACACCGCTGGTTTTTTACCGAAGATGTCCGTGTCCAACTCCCCGATAAGCAACGAAAATTCAAAATCCTAGATATCTTTCACACCAATCCATTAATGAAGACTCAAGCCACCACCTATATGTCCAAAATCCACCCTCAAAAAATTTTATGTAAACCAGAGTCCCAAGGTAAAAGGCCCAAAACTGGACCGACGATCGCACTGCTTTCGGACAGCGTCATAGCGTGTCGTAAGACACGTGGACCTATCTCCGAACAAGTGCGTTCGATTCTCGCTTCCGTACGTTTAAAAAAAAAGGACCGTCTACCTGCGAGACTGTTATCCGGTGCCCTTTCACACCTCGCTCGGACATAAATCCGAGGTTTGGACGACGCGCGGTTAGCTCGACGTAACACAATATTAATAGGTGTATTGCGGATTTGCTTTCGAGAAATGGCAAAATAAATAGCTGTTTCACGTGGGAAAAACGAGTCCTATGCGCCGTGTAGGTGGCTACTATAATAACATATGTATGTACATTCGCTGTGTGGCCTCGATGCTCGTGATCTGTTACACAGGGTGATCTCTGCGCTCCGCCAAGGCTGCTTTCGAGAACAGATTTATCTTTGCCGATCGTTAATTATATCCAATGTTAATTGCAGGCAGCATGAAACTTACGGCGCTACAAATCGACGTCTCTTCGCACAGTGACACACATACCTCGATGATAGCTTTTACTTGTTTGTCTCACATTGCTGTAAAAATCTTTCTTTACCTCTTTTGATTTTGATCTTCAAATTCTACCACGCATGAGCACAAGTTGGAAAGGCTTGGTATTGATTTCTCTTTGAAATAAAACCTTTCAAAGGCGATTAATGAAAGGATTAATTTACATACATACAGTAGATATAGGTGTGAAGAAAAAGATATGCGAACCTTGTAACGACGTAGCAAGATGCTAGAACGGATATGAGGGCTGCGACAGCAAGGACGAGAGCGGCGATATGTAGCGCCCTGATGTGATTCCGGACAAGTCGATCTTCTCTCGAATCTTGATACTTTCGATCAGGCTGCAACGTTAACGTCGTATTCGTTGACGTTAATCCGTCCATCGGTGCCTCGCGATCCGCCGTAGAACGCATCTGAGCCTGTCTCTCGTGCGTCCACGTGCTCGCGTTCTCATCGTCGTCGTTGTCATCAGCGTTACAATAGTCGTGGCCGTTGCAGCATTTCAATCTGGGCCAGGGCACGAGAACCCGGGGACTTGCCGACGACGGTTCGACGGCGTTGACCGATCGCGACCTCGTGATCCAGGACTTTGTTTCGCACAACAATGGCGTGGCACCCCTGTGTGCGATAATACGAGCATCAATTGATTAAGTCCCGCCTTGCCGCGTTGCCGATAGCTAATGGTGCGTACGCGATGCCTAACAATGTCATCCAACTATCTCGTGGAGATCGCAACCATCGATTCTTGACATTTTCCATTCGTTAGCTTACATAACTTGTGTGGTATTTGGAATTGGGCAGCAAAAACTTGTGCCAAGAAAATGGATATCAGAAAACAATCCTATTAACATAATATCCGGATTTTGTTGAGCAAATCCTTGCCGTAACTGCCACTTTTAAGATGATCACGAGAGTGTTATTAATGAGGCGCTTAATAAAAATCGCGGAAACCTTTTCGCTCAATTATCTCGTCAAGGTTATTCGCGCGCCATCACACATTCCTGAATTTATATTACAGTGTTGATCAAACTTACACAAGACGACAAATTAAAATCTTGTCTCTTGGCATTTTAATCGATATAAAAAGCACTTGTATGACAAAATTGGTATTTACTTGTGGAAAAAATTTGGTTAGATATATATCAGAAAGTAATGAACGATGCGTAAATGTGCGATATACGTACTCCGTACATCCTCTTGTAGTGGTACTTTGGCCGATTTCTCGTGCCGTTGTGACGATAAGTTCGGTGTAGCAAAAGAATCTCGTTCTACAAGTATCTACGCCAGCTTCTTTGCAGGCTTTACTCGTACACACGCACTTCCTGCCTGTAAAAGAGAGCAATTTGTGAGAAATAAGATGAATCTCGGAAGGAAAGGTCGAGAGAGCAACATGTGTCAATTGCGAGTAGTAGGAACGGATCAATTCCCTCTGCGCTTCTACATGGAAAGAATGCATAGGAGGTTGGTGATTAATCTCTTTGTGCCAATTAGAGTTTGCAGGGTCGCTTACCTTCGACTCGCGCGAGACTCGTCGACAACGACACGATGCATCCCGCGAGGAGGTATCTGGCTAACGATCGACCGATTGTCGATCGACGCGTGGGCATCTCTTACGAGTTTACCGCTCGGCGGCAGGTAGAAGGAGCGCGGTACGGGCCATAATCAGGGCGACTTTGGACGCGCCGGAGCGGATCGTCTTATCGGTTCAAACGACTATTTGGAAATGCGTCGGGGAAGGAGGAAACGCGCGCGTACGTGGGCACCTCTAATTTTAGCACCTCCCACTGAAAGAGCGTCGCGCCGTGGCCGCGATTTACTCCTGCATCTATTTTCATTCCGTCATCGGCGGCGTTTACCAGTTGCCACGGCGTGCCCAGTCGTTCCGGTTATGTCGCGGAGCGATTTATTCTCGCCTCGCGCCTTTGGCGCGAATCCCCCTTTTTTTTCCACGGACCGCTCGCGACAGTGGCGGGAGCCGTCGCGCTCCTAAAGTTGGCCGATTTATTGGAACAACGACACGCCGACTCCTCCCCACGTACGCTTTTATATATTTCGAGAGACGATTCGACGTAACGAGACTTTGACGGCGCCGAATGGCGAGAGGGCGAGACGGCGCCGGCGTCCTCGCGTTAGCGGAAAAATCCAAGAAAACGAGGCAAACTTTTCTTTTAATATATCACGCGCCAATTACAGGACAAAGGTCCTTGTTCGGTTCTGCGCTTTCTCCTGCCTTTGCCTTATTCTCGCAGCGTGCGCAATGTTTTCCGTTTGACCGGCATTCAATGACTCAATCGTGGCGCGCAGTCATTAGCTTTTCAAGTGCAGCAGACGAGAGTTGAATTCCTGCGCATGCAACATTAACCAGAGCTCTTTGCAATTTCTTTATCGACCTCTCTCTCTCTCTCCTCGAAAGAGAGAAAGAGATCGCCGAGTTGGGTTATCGGAATGACACTTGGTTACAGTTTAACGAGGTCGCGTCAGGCTTAACAGTCTGTTCTCCGATCGCTTCTTGCTGCACAAACGGATCGAGTGTCCACGAGAAAAAGATTTACGGGAGAGCACAAGGATTTCTTTCACACGTACAAACCTTATAGTTACTGAAACGTACTTTGTCCATTTGGTTGGTCGTTCGCTTGGTATATCTCGTCGTCAACTAAATCTATCAGATTTTTCACTACATCATTGAACGTCATTCAATATAAGACAAAGAATAGCAAAAGAATATAATATAATATCCTTTATTACTTTGTATCTGTGATTTCACATCGGAGCCTTATGCATTTTATTTTGAGGAAACGAGAAAAAAATTGAAAGACAAGAAAAGATTATTCTTTTCGAGTAGCTTCCGCCCAACTCTCTCTCTCTTTCTCATTTCAATCCCACAAACTGCACGAGCAAACGTGAATTGCGACGCAAGAAAAGATGGAATTTCGAGCGAGTTGCTGCACGGAAATGAAGGAGCGCGTCGTTATCCTAGTTATCGCCGCACGGTGCATGCCCGGTCGCTCGAAAGAATCAAGTAGGTACCGATTCGATCGTTTAAATCGTTTGAAGCAAAATCACCGCGAGACGCGATCAGCAAGAGAAGAAAAAAGAAAGAGACAGAGCCGCAGCCTGTAATTCTCTCACTAATGGCTTCGAGAAAGGTCGCCGTATACTTTCTCACACACGGAGACGTGCGCGTCACACAGCGTTACGTCCCGCGTGAATTTAATCGGCGAATTATCGTCGCAACGTGACAGTCGTTGAAGCCGGTTGAAACCTCGCGCTACTTTCGTCAAAGTTAATGGAAAGATAATGACGGTAATCGCGACTAAGCGATAATCGTTATTTTAAACTAATCCTAGCCACTTTTCACTTTGTTTTATGTATAAAGAACGTTACATTGTTCTTACATAATTCCTACTATTTATACCTTGTTGTATCCTTACCTACGTTTTCTCACTTGTATGAAACCTTACCTTTACATACTCGTATAAAATTGAATATTAAAACGTCAATTTAATTACTGTTTAAAAGAGCGTTATCATTTCAGATAAATTGGCGAAACACTTTACTACGTAGTAAGATTTGTCCAACTTGATACAATTCTAAATCTATCTTGCAAAGTTGATACTAATTGAGCTTCCGTACAATTTCATCTTTCGAAAGATAAGATTCTTTCTCGCATTTATCGAGAGTTGTTACTTATTGCTGACCATCTACAATACAAGCGATTATTAATATATGCGCAAAGTAAAAAGCGATAGCACGATTAAAGCGTTTCGCTAAGCGACGAGAAGAGGACATGTGCCGTGTGCCGAGCTCCGAGTTGACCGAGCGAGTTGGAACGTTACGTCTCTCCGTCCCAGCGAGGCTCGAGCCCGATCTTGCGACGAATCGGCAAAGCGTCACGGCGCTTTGTTACGCAACGACTGGTGCTGAAACATAAATCAATATTTCCCACGTTTTATTGGCGCGCGTACTATGTACAATTTCCATCGATCCGTAAAAGAAGATGACCTTAGCAGGGCAAATAGACGACCGATCGACGCGAGACAAGATTTAGTAGCCTGCTCGTTAGGTTTACTCGTCGTTTTGCCAGAGTCTTATCAAACATACGACGTGCAATGTTACAAATAAATGGTGAATGCGATACGAGAAAGCAGCTTGCTCTCTTACTCAGGTGTGTCAAGTTTGGCTGCGCGCCGATCACCAGCATCTTTCTCTGCGACGAAAACGCCGAAGGAATTATACTTATAGATATCTGGTTTTGATTGGCTCTTGGCTGATTGAATTCCCCTTCGTTTCGTCTATTACCGTTGATACGCGCGTTACGTCCACCGGATGAAATACCTTCAAATATCATGTCTGTCAATATTGCAGCCTGTCTGTGATCGCAGCGTCTATGTACACAATCGTTAATACCATCTCGAGACAAGTCGGAATTGTTTTAGCGCGATGTAGAAAAACCCCCTTTCTGCTTGTATACTCTAAAAAGTTTCATTATTCTTTTTACGCATATGCTCACCGAAGAAACGACAGAAACAGCGAGCAAAGCAATGCCTAGCCAAAAGTACCAGGCTTCCAAGAGGTGACGTGGTGGTCGCCGTTGCACTACGAAGGCGAAGGCAAGGGGGCAAAGCTGCAAATTACAGTTGCGACGCGGACGATGCTCGTCGTTTTCAACGTCCAAGTCGTTTCTTCGCTTATAAAAGACCCGTGCCATATCTACCTTGCGACATTCGCACGGTTTTCCCTGCCGTAGCATGCAAGGTGATAAAAAATTTATCGCTCTATCGGCGACCGCTCGTGTGTCCGTAACAAAAACGTCCGACCGTGTTCCAATTGTGTTCGGCAAGCTGGCGGATGCCAGCGACAACAGATCGATAAGTTGTGTCGCGATCGAGAATGGTCTAAAATTTAGATTGATTCAATTTATTGGGACGCGAGACGCACCAATTCTCTCTCGTCAACAACCGTTCTTACTTACAATTAGGAAATTGACATTGCGACGCAACTTTCTTAAGAATTCGTCCTAGAAATAACAGTCACTCGTTCAATCTTACGAATCACGCGAAACGCAGTAGCTTTTAAGGGCGTGTGACAGTAGACTTGATGTTCGACTAACGTTATCGTTGACTGGACTGGACAGGCACGAAATAATCGATAGAACAAATGGTATGGCACGGCGGTACGTACGTACCTGTTCAGACGCCAAAGTCGATCGATACGATAAAGCGAAACGCGCGCGCGGTTGTAATATAATTGGCACGTTAACCCAGCGGCATTGCAGACTTCCTCATTAATAATGCTGATTCAGTTAATTACTCGATTCTCTTGTTATATATTTAGTCGCTATAGTTTGAACAAGTTTACTTGGGAGCAATCAAGAGTTTTCTCCCAATGTATCGTACATACGATCGAATAATAATATATGTACTTGTCGATTATAAAACAAATAAGAATGGTTGGTTATCGACTCATTTACACACTAGATATAAATAGGAAAGTGCTGTTATTAAAAGTAAATTAATATTGATTGATGTCGTGGGGTGGCGGCGGCGGCGGCGGTCCTCTTGGCGGGAAGGGTGGTCGGAATTGAGGCGGCGGCGGTGGCGGCGGGCCACCCTGTGAAATAGGCGGCGGCGGCGGATGCCGCCAAGTCGGAGGTGGTCTTGGAGGCGAGGGCTGATACTGGCCAAATTGCGGGGGGCCTTGGCTGGACGGCGGCGGAGGCGGTGGGAATTGTCCCTGCGGCGGTGCCCCGACGGCCCAGTGCGGCGGTGGTGGTGGCGCCATCATCCTGGAGGCGGCTGACTGCGCCTGAGAACCCGGTACGGGCATAGGCGGCAACGGCGGTGGCATACCGGGTGGTAGAGGAGGATGCGCTGCCATAGACATCGGTGGCAGAGGAGGCGGAGGGATGTTCGCCGGTGGGAATCCTCCGGACGGTGGCGGTGGTACGGGCGGCGGAGGTGGATGGCCCATTGGCGGTCCAGGAGTAGATGGCGGCGGCGGCGGTGGCACCACCATTCCATGATGCATCACGTGATGCTGAGGATGATGCACGGCTGGGTGGGCGTTTGCGTTGGAATTTGGCATCGGTGGCGGCGCCAGAGGTGGCGCATCCGCGAATAACTGATGCGGCCTGTCCGCTTGACTCAGAGGATTCTGCGCAGCCAAGAGTCTTTCGGCGGCACTGCCGTGCCTCTCGCCCTTGGCGTCGCGCTTGAAAGCATAAGACACTGAGATCGGCCGGTTACATAAATACTGACCGTTCATCGCTTCGATACTGGCATCCGAGGCATCGAAAGAGGCAAAATTAATGAAAGCGAAGCCCTTGGAGTTACCTGTCTCGGGATCCCTCATTATCTGTGCGGTCCAAATTATTTCATTGTATTAATTTTTCAGAGAAAATAGTCTATTCAAATTATCTATTGCGACACAACAAATTCTACGTACCTTTGGTGTTTGCAAAATCACGCCAAATGCACTGAATGTGTCGTATAATAATTTTTCATCTACTTCTGGATCGAGATTTCCTATAAATATATTTGCTCCAACGTCCAAGTTCTTTTGGTGTGCGCTAGCCTTGTTTACACGAATAGGTTTGCCATACAGTTTAATCATATTCATGATTTTAATAGCATAATCTGCATCTTCCTCTCCCATAAACTCAACGAAACCATATCCTTGATGCATTTGAGTTACTCTATCTTTCGGCATGTGTACGTTGACTGAAACAATTTTACATGTATACATACTTGTATCTTCAACTAGATCTAGTTAAATCTATGTCATATACTGCATAGCATATGTATAAAAATGAGCAATACTTACCAACAGGGCCTGATTGAACAAATAATTCCCACATAAGAGATTCCGTGACTTTGTCATCCAAACCTCCAACGTATATTGTTGCATCTATAAATTTTTACATTAAATGTCAAGCAATCCTTTAGATACTCAGTGATACAAAACGTTATGACACTTGAACCTCGAGCAAATCATACCTTGGTTACGTTCGGCAATTGGACCGGCTGCCATAATGAATTTCTACTTGAAAATTACTGACAGATCAATGGCTCTCCTTTAGAAAATATTCACGACAGATAGAAAAATATATCCAACTAGTTGTACAAGTTGTACATCAATCACAATTGTTATCTGACGAAAGAGACATGAGGAATTCACGAGTGCATTTCCCGATTCCCGAGACTCGAAGCAAACGGAAGCGTTCCGTTATTGCGTTCCAAAACTCTACATATTTCTCTGCTCCAATCATGTTCAATATGACCAGAAAGTTCTCTCTGCCAATAGGAGGATTAATTTCCTAGAAACCAAAATATCCTTAATGCAACTCCCTAGAAAACACGTTCTCTCAGTGGATGACGTATCGTGTCGTAAAATTAAGTAGTGTAAAATTAAAACTAACCTAAAAATATACGCGTGTTTAACATGTTTCGATCTCTCCGTAAAGAATTTACTTAAACGTACATATTTATATAGGTATATGAGAAGAAAGAGAAAGAGAGGAACAAGTAAAATATATTTTTCAATTAATGTCGATTAACGTCCATTTTCTATGACTTGTCGATTTTACCTTCGTTATTAGTAAGTTAAGCCTATTATATTGATATCGCTTTGACTTTTAATAGATCAAAGTTGGTGATGGGAGAGAGAAATTGGAGAGATTGGAGACCTTTCGTGTACGGAGGTTTAGCTTCTATCGTTGCAGAGCTGTGTAAGTAAATAAAAGAGTAGAGGAGAGTCTCCCGTGCACGAGATACCCAATTCATTTTTTTCCAACTGTTGGAAATCTATAGACACAATTAAAAATTATAATAAGCTTTAAGATGCTGAAATGTAAAATTCAATTAGCATTTTTTTGCAAATTAGAAAAATCACTGCACGCAGAATTTATTGTACACAACACACAAGCTTTAAAAACTCACCTCGGTAGAACTTGACGCCTTTTTTTATAACAACTACACGCACGATCAAACAATGAATTTTTCACTAACTAGCTTTAACTCCGAGAGTAATAAGGTCATATTCGCTATCTTATATTAGTAGCTTACCTCATAATACAGGTCTCTCCTCTAATAATTTTGGTATATTAAAATACATAGGATGCATACATGTAAACTGTATAAGAAAAAGTAATTTCCATTTCTTTTATTCTAGGTACTTTTCCCTTAGACACGACAAAAACACGATTGCAAGTACAAGGCCAGAAGTACGATCAAAAGCTTGCACGTTTAAGATACTCTGGCATGACTGATGCTTTATTACAAATATCCAAACAAGAAGGAATCAAAGGTTTATATTCCGGGTAAGTGTGATATATTTTATAAATATGATAGTCAAGAGAATATCTCATTCTCGAATATAGAGATATTGGAAAGACGTTTTGTCTCTGAAGCTAAACATTTTCATATTAGTATCACTGTTATTGCTGGAGGTAACGGTACTTTTCAAATCTTGACATTACCGGTTTTGTTAATGAGGTAATTTTTTTATCGTCTATTAGAATCAGTTCCGCCATCTTACGACAAGCGACATATGGAACTATAAAGTTTGGCACTTACTATTCACTGAAGAAAGCTGCGATTGATACATGGGCAACAGGAGATTTAGTCACGATAAATATTGTTTGCGCAGCATTAGCTGGAGCTATATCGAGCGCAATTGCCAATCCTACTGATTTAGTAAAAGTTCGTATGCAAGTCACTGGCGGTGAAACAAATGTGTCGCTGTTTACTTGCTTTCACGATGTATACAAGCACGAAGGTGTTCGCGGGCTTTGGAGGGTAATATAAATAATTTCTTTTATTAACTACCACATTTACGCACGCGTATTTTACAAGTCATGAATATTCAGATAAAAATCAAATTTTGTAGATACTGGAAATATACAAATTTCTTTCTTCGTATTAAATCGATACCAAAGGTCCACAACTAATCGGTTTTATTATTAATTGAATGTTCCGTGTATTAGAAATAAAGATTGACTTTTTTTACGCAGGGTGTTGGGCCAACTGCTCAACGAGCGGCCGTTATTGCGGCTGTCGAGTTGCCTATATATGACTATACCAAGAGTAAATGTATGAGTGTGTTGGGAAATAGTGTTAGTAATCATTTTGTGTAAGTTTTTTTCATCACAGTGTGGATATAACATCTACATAAAATATTTAAGATATATTTACCAATTATCATGGTGGATTTTTAAATTTGTGTTATTTACAGAAACGGAAAATTTACTACCGATATATTATATTTAAGTTAAACTCAAATTTATTAATGTACTTGCTATTTATTGCATTATAAATCAGTTATCGATTAACCCTTATCCGGACAGCTCTAATAACATATTTCTTCTAACAAAGCGTATTGTCTCAATTTACAATACAAAAGATATCTATAATTTTATCTTTGAAACTTGAGACAGGATTAATAATTATCAACTGTAAATGTGTAAAAATACATCCTCTAATCAGTTACATATAATTATTACATCTAACAATAAGATAATATATTGCACATGAAAATAGAATAAATCCATATAGGGTATTTTTTTTAATACAGTTTGTGATGCAAGAGATTAATGTAAATTTGTATCTAAGAAAATCCTTATTATTATGTGCAGTATTTATAAAATATAAAAAGTAAGGAAATATTGGAAATAAGAAGGCACTTGGAAAGAAGAGATTTTGGACGTTTATGTAAAAGAATCTTAATAGTATTTCATTTTTAATCCTTAAAACATATGTCGCACAGAGTATGTATCAATCGTGTATTTTTTTTTGTTGAGTGTCAAGTTTTGTCGATTTATTTAGAAATAATTTATCTCAAAGGTAAACAAGATTTCTTTCGTTGTAATCGATCTGTTTTCTAACATTATATATATATATATTAACGACTAAATTTTAAACATTTTTTTGTGTATTATATTAATCGGTTCGCTTAAAATAATGTTAGAGCGATTTGTAAAGCTTAAGTAGAGGTGTGTTTTACGTACCGCACATATGTTTGTTTATAGCGCATATATGTATATAGAAATATTTAAATGTAACATATTTAATTTATCATGAATTGCTTTTGACAATATAAAATGTTAATTTTGTCAATAATCTTTCAAATTAGCAGTATTCATTAAGCAAGGTGGTTAAAATACACTTGAAACGGAACAGTAATTAAATTGATTAGCAGCTTGCACCAATGTCAAGACACTTTTATTAAAACATGATGTTTAACATAAAATCTCTTTCTTTTAATATAGAAACCGACAGTTTAATATCATTTTAGTGATTTGTAAAGAATGTGCGATTTTCAAATTATTCCATATGTTGCACATTACCGCAGGAAAGGAGTAAAACTCTCCTAAAATTGAAATTTTATTTCCAGGTCCTTTGACATTGTCATGCGTATGGGCACATGCGATAGACGGATTTTGAGATGACCAGAGAGGCTTGACACGGAAGCTGTGTTCAGCACTCTGTGTTTAAGTTCAAGAATCGTTAAGACAATCGTCCAGATGATTATACATATTAAACTACCTTGCAAAGATCTTTTGATTAGCGTTTATGCATTTTAGGCTTTGGGAATTTCTAAGATACTAATTGTCCACCACATAACTTCCTAATTCTTCTACTATAAAAGAATCCCATTTTGCCTATGCTTTAATTTCTGTTCGTGTTTGGAAACGTACTTCTGCTCTATTAAAATATTGACCACCATCGCACAGACATGGTACTATGCATTCTTAACTTACTATAACGCCTGGATAAGGGTTAATTTTGCTTTATAATGTAAAATTTGGTATTGCAGTTAAAAATTTTTGAACAAATGGAATATTATCAAAAGAATTAATAATAAAACATTTATATAATCAGAGAATATTTTTTATGTAATTTCCCGTAACTAATTAAGCTATAACTCTTGAGTATATTACAGAGAAAATATATTTAATTGTGATTTTGATTTTTTTAGATCTAGTTTTGTAGCTAGTATGGGGAGTGCCATAGCTTCAACGCCTATAGATGTTATTCGCGTAAGTATAATAATATTTTATCCTTGTACAACGTAATAAATATTCTTTTTAATATCTTGTTTTCAGACCCGATTGATGAATCAAAGGAGAGTGCACGTTGGTGGCAAGAAGCTTTCGTCATATATTTACAGTGGCAGTATAGATTGCTTGGTCCAGGTATTAAGTTTTATTTATTCAAGATATTTTCCATGCCTTGGTGTTTTTTAAAATGACATACATATGTGTGACACACAATTTTTTTTCCATGTAGACGATTAGAAATGAAGGAATTCTGGCACTGTATAAAGGTTTTATCCCGACATGGTTCAGAATGGGACCGTGGAATATTATATTTTTTATTACTTATGAGCAATTAAAACAGTTGTGATGCATCGTTTGTCATTATGTCAAATCTTCAAATTCTTCACCACGATAAGGTCTGAAATACATTTCAACATAAACACAAGTATATTTAACATTACTATCAAATAATCTCAGTTGTATACAACTCAGTTGATTGTGAAAATGACTGTTAAATAGTTACCTTAATGCGATATAAAATAAGTACTTGAAATACAGAAACAAATTAGACACAGCACTTTTCCGAGTTAATGTAATTGTAGAAATAGATATATGGAAAAGAAAGTAACGAGAAAAGTTTACGAGCTTCCTAAAGTACAAGCTTCCACAAATTTGTTTAGTTAATAAAGTTTTCACAGAGTTACACATTCGATACACAATTACAATTGTTACACATTCATTCGCATTGTTACATATGTATATGTTATTTCAATTATTTCGAAATTTTTACACATGAATTCGATTCTACACAGAACATTCTTGTTATGAGAATCAATAATGAACATTCTACTAAGTGTTAAAATATCATATGTATAATAGAAACAAAAGTGTGTTTAAGGTTTCTGTTTGACTTGTCGCAATGTTTTGTAAAATACTAGTCATTATCTACTTGAGTATAATGAATTATTTTACTTCAGTATTTTTATATAGCATTTATTGTCATGTTTCTGGCATACACGCTAGTCAGTTTGAGAGATAAAAATTAACCTAAGATAGTGTGAGCTCAACATCCATCTATTCATTTTGTCAATGATATAGATACTGTATAATACAAAATAGTCAATTTGAGCACTCTTAATTCTATTTAAAATATTAATTAGTGTATTTTATAAATGTTGTAATTGAATTAAAATTTATTTTTTGATTACGCAATAATTATACAAAATGATGTGCATATAAATGTAACTTTCTCTATTTTAATTTCTTAAAATCTGAAATATATATTAATCTGTGTGTACATGCGTATGTGTCGCGCGCGCGCGCACACACACGCGTATACAAATTTTTCTGTGTATAATTAATATTTATTACTCTTAATTTAAAGTAATATCCATTTAACAAAAAGTTGATTCTGTACTAAACACAATGATATTACAATAGCTTATAACAAATAAAAAATTTTATTTAAGATAGGAAGACTAAGATGACATGGTTGATAAATATTCCGTAAAGAGAAAGTGGAATGTAACATTACATATCACTATACATATATATATACATATATATATATTGTATAAATTACATTAAATTTTTTTAATAATAGTGTAAAAATTTGTATTTCATCAAAGAAATATTATAAATCTACTATATTCAATTGTATATTTTTACATTCAATATACAAGAAGTTTATATTTGTATAAAGAACACAAATATAACTTTATGCAGAAGAAAAAAAAGGGAATCTCAAAAGTTACAAAATGTATAGTTTAAAAAGAGGAATTTTTTTTATGTTTCTCTTGGATATTTAAATTAGACATATTTCAACAATTTAGAACTTTGTGATATATGTGTTAAGAATCTAATATGGGATAATTTAAAAAAGAATCGAAGAATTCGTCAGCATATAGTATTACTATTACGGATATTTTCTGTTTATAAATGCAATGTTTCTCAATCTTTCAATATTTTTTTCAGATCACTTTGTGTTATTTTATGTTATTCTATACAGATTTTATAGCTTAGATATATACAGATTTTAGTAGCCTATTCTATATAACAAACAATTAAAAATATTATGTTAGGCCTGCATTCTATTTACATAAAAGTTTTCTTATACATTGATAGTGATCATTTGTAATACTGTATCAGTGATTATGACATTCCCATACAATGACTTTTCTGTCTTTTCCGCCTGTTATCATCAAATTGCTATCAACGACTACAGCTAAGGCGCAAAGCGGTCCTGAAAAGATTTATGTTATAATTGTCAATAATTAATTTATTGTATATATATATATAGATTCTATTATAAAATATGAAAAGAAAATATAGTTAATATAAAATAAATTCATAATATATTGAAACTTTTTTTTACTATAAATAACAGATAATTTTAGGAAAATATGCCATGCTATAGTGGTAATATAGTAATAACAAATTTACCATCGTGACAATGTATTTGCGGAATGAATACAGCTCCCTGATGATTCCATATATTAAGATTTCCATCGTTATCACCTATTAGTAAAAACGTTCCCATCCATGTTAATGTCAACGGCTCGCTTTCTAAATTGACGGAATATATTTGTGTACTTGTGTGAATATCGGTTATATTTAATACTTTATCTTCTGCACACGATACTATGCTACTGCATTGTTTATCGAACGTTATTGCATTTACTCTGCCGGTGTGACCTTTAGAAAACAAACGGCAATTGGATATTAATAAACAACAATTATTTCGATTTATAATTAAAGCCTACAAACGATTATCTGGTTGCAGCTTTTTGTTCATGTGCATACCATAACTGTTTAACATGGCTATTTTTTACAGTTTTAAGGATAGCTAGAAGATAAAGAAAAGAATACTTACCTTTAATCGTAGATTGTAAATTATAATTACTCATGCTCCATAAACACAATTCGCCATCTTCTGTACCAGATACCAATATATTGTCGTCTCTATAAGAATTTATTCAACTTATACGCAACAGAAATAAAGATATCGTACATATTATTAGCGGAAAGTAATTTGTTATTTAGAAGGTATAGTTTTAATTTTACCAAGTATTTGTAACGTTGCAACAACATATAAAAATGATATCTTACCTCGATATGTTAATACAAGTTACTTTAGAGTCATGATCTAATTGCGCGATAAAGCATTCCGCAGGTTTAATTTTTGATCCAGAAGTGTACTCGTGCCAAACTTTTGCAGTGCAATCCCACGATCCAGATATAATCACTCGATGAGTAGAGCTCCATGCTAAACACGACACAGCATCTTCGTGTCCTTGCAGGACATCAATTACTCTGCCAAATTCGATGTCATAAAATATCCTTAAAAAAGAATACGGGATGCTTAAAATTTGCAAAACTGTATGGAATTATTTCGTATAGGTATAGAAGATATAATTTTAAATGTGTATCACAAGATTCACATATTGCGTATTTTGTCTGAAAAAATTCACAAAAATGCATAAACTATATATAAAAAAAAACTTATATTCTTATTGTAATTGTGTAGAGAATCTAATCACTGTCATATTTACAAGGTATTATCCCACGATCCTGCTACAAGAATGTTACGTTGCGATAGTGTATAATACGAGATACAAGATGACAATGACAACGGGGACAAAGTAACACTACGTGTCAGTTTCTTCTCACTTATGTTGTACAATTTAAGCGTTCCATCTTGTCCCACTGATATAATTTCATTACCCAGTGTATTTTTTCGCACAATACTGGTGACGCTGTCTTTATGTGCTTGAAACACTACTAATTCGGTAAAAGTAATGGATTTTTCCTTTACACATGCATTACCTAGAAATTAAAAATTAAGGTATTTAATAAGCTACATTTTGCAGCACACACACATATATGTATATATGTGTGTGTCTATGTGTGTATGTGCAGCTGTACGAATAAGAAAAAAAGTCCAAGACACAATACCTGAAGTTATTGATTCTGACAAAGTATTCAATAGTGTGGTTTCGCTATATAATAAATCTGGAGCTGATGTCAAACGTTTCGGATGAGGTAGGGTGAAGACTTGTTTCGGTATCTGACCAAATTCCATAATTTGCACCTCGAGTCCATGTCTGTCATTTATATCTCGTATAGTATCTAAATCTACTGCTCCTTCATAACACAAGTGGAAGAATACTGCAATGAAAACAGAAATACACTAAACCGTAACACATACGTTAATAATGTTTTGAGTAATTTTAATTTCCATTATTTTTATCGTATGTACCATAAAAAGATACAACAGTTCAACTCTTACCGTTCTCAGCCTTATCCGCTTCAACTCCTCTTTGTTTATATCCGAAAATTAAGTCAATCCAATGATGAAGATTTTGAGAAACGTAATCGCTTTCCAAGGCATTTCTCAATTGCTGTACAAAATCAGCTGGTCCTGAAACATATTTGAAGCATATTAATTTTCTATCTGAAATATTAATACATTTATAGTATTATATAATTATAATGATACATAATACAGAAAATAAATAATGTAGAATGATTGACTTTATTACTGTTTGCCACGAGAAATACTACAAGAATACTAACAAGCGAATAAGGGTTTTCAAATAAAATAAAAAATTCATCATATGAGCAGCAATGATTATTCATTAGCGTGAGCGACTAAGAATGCGTAAAATTAAACGTCTCCCGTTACCTTTTGCCCAGGAAGGTAGCTGTACATCGCCTATTTTTGTACCATCGTGCCGATAGCCAAAATCGATACCGTAATTATTCACTAGAAAGTCACCACCATTGCTCGTGTCATAAAACTCCGGTATCAGTTCTTTAAAGTCAGACATGTTCACCAAAACATTTTTCCACACGTCGGCTATACTGTTAGGTGTTTTTGTTCGTAAAAGTATAATATAAAATCGTTTCTGCACATTTGACAGAGTAATTATGTACTTTTACAATATTTGAAGCATTTCTTATTACTTTTGCATTTTGTTACGAAACAAATGTGTAATCCATTTTCCTTAAATTATAGTTTTTCCAACATAATAACTTTTTTTTTCTTTATGCGCGCATAAACGTGCATTGCTATTGCAATTTGTTAATATTTTGAAACAAATAAATATCTTTGAAGAGTTAAGGAGGAAAAAGTAAATATGTATATACCTGTTGAACATTCTATCTGGATGATCAAATCTTCCATTTTGAAGACAGAGCATGTACTGAGGATATTTCCGTACCAAGTAAAACAGTACAAAACCTGGTGCACTGTAATGAGAACCATACAAAAACTTGGGTTCAGACATTTCTGAATATCGTTCCTGCAATACAGATGTATGAAAGATATTAATTTTTTTTACAACGGTGCCAAAAAATTATTAAATATAAAAATATACTTACTAGAATAGATTTTAATTAAAAAAACTACTTGAAGAGCATTGAGCGATGTTGTATGTTATGAATATTTAATAGAAATCTAATGTACATACTTTCAATTTCTCTAGACGAGTAGGATTTAATGCGCCAATAGGTTTCGAAAGATCTCTATAAACATTGATATTATTTAAATCTAATGTCGTAGAAGTATAATCTTGTATAATCCAAGGCAACACTGGATACTGTGTCAAATCGTGAAAAGTTCTATCCGCCAAACTGAAACAATTCCACTTTGTTTTTTCTGTAACTTTAATTAATTTTTGAGTCTTAATAATTACCTATTTACATATAAAATATAATCATAATTTGATAAATATCCATTTTGCCATCTCATTGTCATTTGATTCTGTGGTACAGTCTCAAGAGAAACCGCCGATTGTTGAAGTAAATTTTCATACAGCTTGTCTCTGCCATCTTGATTTTGAAACGATAAAAATAAATGTTCGCTCTTGCTGTCGGTTTGTCGCGTCCATTTAATTTCAAGACCCTGCAAACGGATTATTAATGCGGCTTCTCTCTATAATGAAATTTTATTGAAATGGAATATGTTGTACGGTTAGATTATGAAATATTTACCACTTGTCGCAGTAAGAACCTCCTTTTTATAACATTTCGTATATCTTTCAGTTGAATCTTAAGGACAGGATGCTAAAAGATCAAACAATGCTATAATTAATGGCACTTTCTCTCTTCAAGTTGTACAAAAATTCGGCTTGTGACGTAACGGAAAACTCTAAAATAATAACCTGATCCATATTATTATAAGGTTGAAAGTAGATTCTCAAGTTGGTCAATAATACCCTGCCTGGATTTATTACAAGTGGCAATACTTTATTCGCTTGGGTCTCCAAGACCACCTGTTCATATAGATCTTCAAGCCACGATGTATCAAAAGATACACGCGACTGTCTAGAGTGTACAATGGCCATAATCTGAAAAATTAGAGACTTGACTTTAATGTTTATAATTTTCTGGAAATATTTAACGAATAAGAGAATATTACCATAGCATTTTGCTCTACGGTTACTAAACTCGCTGCTCTGTGCAGCTGCAGGATCTGCGAAAGGCAATCTTCCACTTTTGCATAGTTAAAACAGAAGTGGAACACAGTATTCTGATGTATAAATCTGTATGGCGCTAATATATTTTTCTCCAGCATTTCCACATGTTGCTTACACTCTATCGACAGTGTATTACTGTAACAAATTCAAATGCACAAACGAATAAACAACTGTCAAGATATACAAGAATTAAGCGAAAGTTAATCTGTCTGTTATTCTACTTGACGCAGGTTCCCTAGTCTGTTGTAATATTCATAGTTGTATCCTAAATATGGTCACCTTACTATATCGTTGTTCAATGTGCATTGCTCGATCAATGTAGTTTCTTTGAGTTGAATCTTAATTAGTGGCTGATTAATATCTTTATTTACAAATACTAAAGATTTCGAGCATAATTTCAATCTGCCATCCATCCACTTTTCATCTTTGGAAAGTGAAGCCTCTAGTTTTCTCATCTGAACGCTATAATCTTCAAAAAATATTTCTCCTGGTTCCAGCAAAAGCATTGTAAATCTGTAAATAAATGTTTGAAATATTTCTCTTATCTTACATTTCCATCAAAATATATCCGTTTGATTTCTCTTTTGACATGAAACAGGAATGTCCACAATTTTAATACTCAACATTATAAAAGAAACAAAAGATTTTAAATATTTTCTTGGCAGATTTAAAAACACTTTCAATTCAAACAGGTATAAATGATATGTTTTAAGGTTAAGAAATCTTGGAAGTGTACGTAATATTCTAAGCATGTAAAAGTACTCGGAATATTTATCAAACCGTATACATTTATATACAGATTTGGCACAACTTATTATTATTTATATTCGTGTTATGCCTTCGTAGAAATTCTAACCTAAACAATTACGTTAAAAGATAAAAAACATTTAATGTATAAGAAAATTTTACAATTTCTATTCTCAGTCCACTTTTCCCATATAAAAATACAAATTACACAACTTTGAATTAAATAGTTGAAAAGCATTTTTCTAATAAATTTTTATCCGTTAAAAACTTGTTATCATTCCACATACCTCTCCTTTTCCATCGTTGTATGAATAAACAATACATATATTACAACACAACAATCAATACATAATAAACTGCTGGTAAGCACGATAAGGAAAATTAATGAGGAAATTGTATCATTGTACTTGTACAAGTGCATATAAACACTTAATTGAACTTTAACAAAACATTATTTCATATCAGATTTGACAAAGACGGTTGATGACAGTTCGTCACCTGAAACCCTGAATGACAAGTAAAACTCGCACATGCGCACAACTCGGACCAAAATACTAGGGGTTCCGATGTCTAGGGACAATTAAAACCAAACTATTCAGTGTAGAACGCGTTCTACAACGCATCAGAGAGAAACCTGAGAGCGGCCACGCTCGACTGATTCCAGCGCTTTACGCCCATTTTCATTTTTGGAACTATTTTCAAGTACTGCCGATAAAGTCTCCACTTGGTGCGTGTCCGTGCTACGCCCATTTTTCAAGCGGGTAATGCAGTGCCCAATTTTGGTTGTATTCCGTGCTGCATGCATGAAATATCGGAGGAGAGTGTTATTGATTTTTCGTAACGGGAGCGAGCGAGACCGCAATAAGAGCGAGCAAGTCCGTTTTTAAAAATACTGACCGTCTCTTCGTAACTCACTCTTTGAATATAAAATTCAAGCACATAAATATATTGTAGAAAAAAATTTTACTTTGTGTTACATGTATTTCTGTCGAGAACACATTGTCACTCATCATTTACTTTATGAACAATGGAAATTGACGATTAATCTGTAACCAATTAACCTTTGTCCTTGTCTCATATTTATTTAAAGAAAATTATTGTAGGTAATAAGATATTAATAATGTCGTTTTTCATATTTGATATGACGAAATTATTATTCCAAATACTACATGTATTGTAGCACGTGATGATAATAGTAATAATAATAATGTTTTAATGACGTTGCTATATTAATTGGTACAAGAACAAATATCTGTATAGAGCTAGTAACCCAAGCAATTTCTTGTCTAGCATAATTTAAAGCAGTTATTTATCAGTTAAGCTTCAGTGCTGTTTGCACTAACTGGATTGTCTTTTGTATCCTTCACTTCCACTTCCAAAATTCTAGGGCCATACAAAAGAACGTATGCGCAATGCCAGTCACCACCTCCGCTGAGTTTTAAAACTTCTTCACTGGTAACGGCCGTAACAACATCGTCGTCGCACTTCATCCACGTATCGCCCTTCTGTCGAATCCAACCGACATAATGGCCGCTGCTGCTCGAACGCCCTCGATGCGTTAGAACCGCTTGTAACTTGTAATAGCCACTATTATTTGATCCCAAATCTGTAATAGGCGTAACACATCGAGTTGAATGCATTGAACGTCTCGAATGGATAATTACATGGAGAAATCCTTCTCTTACCATCCTTAAACCAAAATGGTTCCTTCCTCGTTTCTTTCTGTGCGCTATCGCCCATATCCTTGGTTTTTGCATTGCAAGATTCCTCTACCAGAGTATCCTCGTATTCTTTGAATTTCTCACGCATTGGTATAAGTTTGTTCTGAAGTTCGGAACTGCACAACTCAAAAGCATCAAATTCCATGGGGAATTTAACGTCTTTCAAGATTTTTGCGTTGATCGCTTCTTTCTCCTTGTAATAAAACCGTACGAACTGTATGGTTAAATACGCAGGTAGCCTGCTAATTTTTGACTGTGAAAAAAAAGCAAAGAGTGCATTTTAAGATGTAAGCGCAATAAAATTTACAATACAAAAACTTACCGTTTTTGTGTAAGTGGCGTTTCTTCCGAGCGTCGGAGACATTTTCGTAATTTGCTCTTGCATTTTGTTCCTAAGCCCAAAATACATATGCTTGACATCAGTCGAAATAAAACAACTCAATTGTAAGAATTCTTCTTTTCCAGTGGTGGCTGGTTCATCCTCGGACTCGGTGCACTTCAATTCATAATCAAATATACCTCCAAAGTATTGTTCAATAAACGATCTTGGTTTACAGGCTGTGCTACTATCTTCTGGCACATCTGGATTGTTCTGTAAACATACAATGCTTTTAATAATGATTGAATAAAATTACACACACACACAATAGATGTTTAAAGTTGAAAGTTGTAATACAAATAATTGATAATTGATTTAGTAACCTTTGGGGGTAACTTTTGTTGCAACATCCTAATTAATTCCGTCCAACATTCATTCGCATCTTGTTGCTGGAATACACCCTGCTCGGTTTTTTCTGCAAATCTTGGAAAGGCTAAATGTAGCATTTGAAGCAAAACGAGTGGTGCTCTAGCTGTCCCCTTATCCATGTTGTCATAGAGGTCCCTTAACGATGCGGTTATACTTTGTGCAGTTATCGATAAACTTGCACCGGTCGTCCAACCTCCCGAGAAAATTTTCAGGGCATCTCGTAACTCTGGTACAGTCTTTAAGCATTGTACCGTTGCATTTAGATAACACGTGTTGCCAAGATTAAGCAAACCGGATGGTAAATCTAAAGCGCTAGCCAATTCAGCTTCATTCATATCTTCCAAGAACACTGGCTTTTCTATTGGTTCCGTAGGTACATCCTCCTCTTTGGAACCCATCATAAGTATCGTGACACCCTGATACAATCAACAGTCAATTACGAATCTTTTAAACATTACAGCTAGCTGAGCTAGCTCAAACAGTTATTTATATATCATTACATCTTTAAGCTTCAGATTGCCCCAATCGTCATCTTTGAGCGTCATTCCTTTGAGCATAACTTTTTGCCTTTCTGGTTGAACTCCAGTCAGCGCAAAGAGCTGCGCCTTAAATAATATTGGATCTTCTTCGGTGTTGACTTCCACATTAGAAAAGAGCTCTTTGCCCCATTTAACTTTAACTGAAACATATTCATTATTCATGAGTAAAGAGAGGATAAAAGAAGTTGAACAAGTCAAATAAATTACAAAGCTGGAATGTAATTTTGTAATCTTTCATTAAAAAATTTATGAAAAGTTTCAGCTGACAAAACAATGCAAATAAATAACATTTTGTGTAAACAAAATAACATTGGCACGCATATTATTCTAAACTTGAGTTTAAGTTACGCGTTAAGGGGGGAGTAAATTGTATAAATTAAGGACCAGGATTCGTTAGATCGTTTCGCCAAGCAGCTACACGTATTTCTCATTATATTCCCTACAGTAATTTTTAGAATTATATTAGATTATTTATTTCTAATATGAACATATGTAAACTATTATAAAAGCTATATAATACGATCATTGGCTGTGAACTTTTAGGTTAGCGACACTAAGAGATGGCCAAATACATACTTGTGTACTGAGGCATGATTATTCCTCGTAACTGCAACTCGTCAACACGTTATACCTATGAGGTATTGAATTTATGCAAGATTCCCTTTTTTTCACGACAATTAAGTAAATGCAAAGTGCAAAGTCAGGTTCGCGGCCCTAACGTGCATCAAACATGTGTCACCATCGCCACAAAGAATTTACTGAAATTCGCCACAACAATGGATAGATGGCCAGCTGTTCGAAATCTTAAGTCTGTTCTTTAAATCTCCGTTACATGTTACACTTCGGAACAGTACTCCAAAGGTGCGTTCGGGGAGCGCGCTTTCAGCGCTAAAAGCGTCTTCTATCTTTGTTCGACGTACAGTGAGTGACGAAGATAGACTGACGTTTTCAGCGCTAATAGCGTCTCCCCGAACGCAGCCCAAGTAAGAAGAAAATTCAATGACAGACAGGGAACGATATAATGCTGATATACATATATATAATAGAAAATCGTACGCTTTAAATAGTTAATAATTATAAAAATTTCTCCTTTGGACAAATTATTAGTTTTTGCACTCGGAACGTATAGTAGCCAATTACATGTCGGCTGGTTCTGTTATTCCGGAAAAGCAAGTGGCTGATTGGTCAACGCGTAAGGGCGCGTTATTCCCCAGTATTACCATATTGTGTGTAAAAAATGTACTTTTAATTAATACTGCATCTCTTTTTTTCAATCTTGCTCTTCTAAACACATGTTTACGTACTAACGTATATTTATATTATCATGCTCTACTCTTAAAAAAAATTGATACAAAACTAAGAGTACATTAAACATTTAAGTATAGCGTTTGGATTTATGAAACTTTATTTTTTGTGGCATACATATTGTGGCTTTGCTATTATATATATTCACTAAAATTTGTCTGTAAATTAGGTCCAGCCTAATATATGTATATATGCATATATATATATGCAACTTTATTAATGTTATATCACATTACTGTTACGTTACATATTACAGATTACATTTTGCATGACAAAGCACGCTTGCTATTGAATGCACAACAATTGAATGCATACATTTGGTATTATGAAAAGATGAATAAGATACAAAAAGTGTTGGAGAGAAGGCGAGAATTTGTAAAAAAATAGAATGAAATAATAAATATCTATATGTGCAGCCTAACAAGAATATCTCAACAGGTTTAAGAGAGTAATGGTAATGAAGCTAAGCCCAAACTCGTAAAGTCGCGTCCCAGCTTCCGGTAGACAGGGCAGTACCGTCTGGAGAAACTCTTAGACACGAGACTCGGTTCTCATGCCCATATAACAATGCCACTCGTTGGCACTTTAAAGTATCCCACACATTCACTGTGTAATCGTTATATCCGGCGAAGAGCAAACGTCCGCTTATGCTGAGATCGACCGCGTTTGCTCCAAATATTATACTTTCTTTCGCGTACACCGCGACTTCTCTATCGGCACGCAGATCGAACAAACGACAAGTGGCATCGTCCGAACCTGTTGCTACCGCATCACCGCCTGGATGAAACCTTACCTGTGTGCATCACACGAGAATATAATAATATACCGCATGAAATTTTCTATATATCCATATATATTATGGAAGAGTAGATAAATTAGATGTTACGTACTGAATTAACATCGGATTGATGTCCTTCGAAACTTTGCACGCACTGCCCACTGCGCATATCCCAAATCAAGACTAGTTTGTCACAGCCACCAGATACAAATGTGTTTCCAGTTTCACTCGGTGCCAGATCGATGGACATGACGTCGCTAGAGTGTCCTTGAAAACTCTGCAACAATTGGCCGCTCTCTACGTCCCACAAGCCACACGTGCTGTCTCCGCTGCCAGTGAGGATCTGCTGATCGCTGTTGGGAAAGGCGCAGCACGACATGTACGAGGTATGCGTACCGACGGTCTTCTTGTGAGCCGAGACATCATCCTCCAGACTTAACGGATACACTGTCACTTTATTATCCAGGCCTCTACAACATTTATATCAAACAGTGGTCTCTGGCAATATTGCGATAAACGACACGATTAATATGTACCCGCATGCAACTAAGGTGCCGCTAGGGCCATAAGCACACGCCATCACCCATCTGGTCGGCATACTGACGGCATGTTCTTTATTCGTAGTAAAGGCATCCCATATGATCATTCTTCCATCCTAAGAGCAAAGACTTGATATTGTGTGTAACGCGTGAGACGAAACGCTTAGCAAGAGCAGACCTACCTGTGAAGAAGAAACGATATGACGCTTATCGGGGGACCAGTCGGAGCATAAAACTTTTGCTTGATGCCCTTTTAGAATGCGTCTAGGTTTCACATTTATACAATTAATTGCTTCAAGTCTGTCGGCTACGCTGGCAACTGAAGGAGAAAATAAGTCGAGTGTGAAGAATAGAATATAAAGGAGTGCGCAGCGACAAGTAAAGAATCGCTTATGCATTTACGTGTAATATCGTTCAACTTTTGTCGCTCGTCCTCCAAGCGTATCTTTAAGCATTCCGCTTCCTTCGCCAGCTTCTCAATATGCTCCAGCTCGGTTGCAGAGTCCATATTGTCTCACTCGCTGGACACCGCTCTCAACTTGTAGATATACGATAGAGAAATTTCACAAACAGACAGTCTTGCATACACTAAAATTACATGTATGTCAGAGCTGTACGCGCGCACATAGACGTATCGACTCTAATACCAAGTGTATATGCATCTTTACGGCAATTCCCTCGTCATAAGTAATTCATCTTACAATCACAGCAGTAGGCAGTTAATTGTTACTCGGTTAGAATTACAAGTGCAATTTGCTAGATCCGGAGTCTCATTTTCGCGAGCGAGACGGAACGGAGAAACGTGTAATTCTGACGGGCGCCAACATCGATTGCTTGACGCGTCTACGAGGCTCTCTCTCCCCTTGGTAGACGAGACCCTCGCCCTTGCTCTCTTATTGTGCGTTTGTTTTCGAGAGAGAGAGAGAGACCCGCGGTCACACGCGGTAAACGAGGATAATCGATACGGCGAATCGACGCGAGACGAAATGACCGTAACCGAGCGCTCGGCGCTTAGCGCCGGTGCAATGACGCATCCTCCGTAGTTGCACTGCTTCCGTCTTCCGTGAGTCCGAGACGCTTCTGTGCGGCTCGCACCCCTCCGACCACCACCGCGACGCCACGCGCACACGCGCAATCATATTTTTTTTATCAGAAACACCCGCGATATCTCACGCGACAAGATTACTTTTTGTTTTTGTCTTTGTTTTTTTTACGACGAAGCCTTTAGTCTCTCCGACGTATTCGCAACGTAATATTCCGTGTATTTAAGCGTACAATCGAACAGCGTTCGCGAAAGAGAAAAGAACACTCGCTCCTGTTGTAATCGGATGAACGGGAAATCTCTCTACTACGTATTTATTTCTCCACGTTAACGTAGAAATTTGTTGTTTTACTCGCAATTGAGTCGCTTGCAAAGGCGCATTTCGAATTTCCCGCCTCGTACTGCGGTAACGCGCACTGCGCAAGAGCGTGCGGGAAACTCGCCTTTCGTCGAGCAATTTCGGGGAGAATGAGCGTCGAGGTGCACGGGAAAAATAACAGTTTTCACAGTTACGTCGTGCAAATGGGTAAATTTGTATGACGAGGCGCCGAAAAGTCTTACGGACGCGCGCGGTTGTTGCGAAACAGATGCGACGGCGAATCGATGGCCGTCGACTTCCTGCGCATGATAGAGCCTTGGGCGGGGGACGGACAGGGGTGGTGGGTTCGGACGTTCTTCCGATCTTCGCTACCTGCCTATCTCGAGTCGGCCGGTCGCTTTCACGTCCTCACGTTAATTCGCAGCCTGGAAAATGGCGCTCTTATCCCTACGTTTCGCCTCGTCCCTGGTCAGGCACCTGCCGAATACCACGGCCCAGGTAAATAGGAGGGATCTCTTTTTGCTGCCGTTGAACACGCTCGCGACTGTCGTCGCGAGTGTGTCGCGCGCCTTCGCGTAACATGTCGACATTTTCCACTTTGTCAGAGCGGCGCCGCGCTCCGGTTTTATCTCATTTCTCCTCTTCGACGGCGCGATCACTGTAGACAAGACTCGGAGCGAGCATTCTCATTCACAGACCGATTAATATTTGTGCGATGCAGCTAGTGATGTTGATATATGTATAGTGTATTATGTAAAGTGCGTTAGAGCAGCAAGTTATGTAATATGTGTGTACTTTTGCCGTATTTCAGATCAATTGGCCTGCTACTGCCATAGCCTCCCGTAAATATCATGTCTCCTGTAGCCGCCGCTCGGCAGAGGTTTCTGCTATCTTGGAAGAACGTATCCTTGGGGCGGCACCAAAGGTAGGCCAATCTTGTCGGGAGTAGATTACCATTTACTTGTTTAATATGTGTATTTTCGCAAGCTGAGAAATACTTGTAAAGAGAATGCATACATTTTAGGCTAATCTCGAAGAGACTGGCAGAGTGCTCAGCATTGGAGATGGTATCGCGCGTGTGTACGGCTTGAAGAACATTCAGGCCGACGAGATGGTAGAATTCAGTTCGGGCTTGAAGGGTATGGCGTTGAACTTGGAACCTGACAACGTGGGTGTTGTCGTATTTGGTAATGACAGACACATTAAGGAGGGCGACATTGTCAAACGTACTGGCGCCATCGTCGACGTTCCTGTTGGCGAACAATTGTTGGGTCGCGTCGTCGACGCTCTGGGTAATCCCATCGATGGTAAAGGGCCTCTCAACAACAAATTAAGATTCCGAATTGGAACGAAAGCTCCAGGCATTATCCCGAGGTAAATTTTATATTCCATCTCTGAGCAAACCAACACCTCTCTTTGAATTCAATTGTATATTCGGCACGTACATAGCGTTACATAATTTTCTTTTGGACAACAGAGTGTCGGTGAGAGAACCTATGCAGACTGGAATCAAAGCTGTGGATTCCTTGGTGCCTATTGGTCGTGGTCAACGTGAATTGATCATTGGAGACAGGCAAACTGGAAAAACCGCTCTTGCCATTGATACTATTATCAATCAGAAGCGTTTCAACGACGGCGGAGAGGAGAAAAAGAAATTGTATTGCATTTACGTCGCTATTGGCCAAAAGAGATCTACCGTTGCGCAGATTGTAAAGCGCTTAACGGACAGCGGTGCTATCGGCTACACTATCATTGTATCTGCCACTGCCTCCGATGCAGCCCCGCTTCAGTACTTGTCCCCATACTCGGGATGTGCCATGGGAGAATTCTTCAGGTAAATATCTTCCAATGAGCTGTAAATCCCTTGCCCAAATCTCCTCTCTGAAAGATTTAGTTTTAAAACTTGTTATTTGTACATTTCTATTCTCTAAGGCAAACTCACATAGGGTTTATTTTACAGAGATAATGGGAAACATGCTTTAATCATCTACGACGATTTGTCCAAGCAAGCTGTTGCCTATCGGCAAATGTCTTTGCTGCTTAGAAGACCGCCGGGTCGTGAGGCCTACCCTGGAGATGTATTCTATCTTCATTCTCGTTTGCTTGAAAGAGCTGCCAAAATGAACGAAAATTTAGGTGGTGGCTCGTTGACCGCTTTGCCTGTTATCGAAACGCAAGCTGGTGACGTGTCTGCTTATATCCCTACCAATGTTATTTCTATTACCGACGGTCAAATCTTTTTGGAAACCGAATTGTTCTACAAGGGTATCCGACCTGCTATCAACGTCGGTTTGTCTGTATCGCGTGTCGGCTCTGCCGCTCAAACCAAGGCCATGAAGCAGGTATCGTCAATTTTCTCATATATTTAATTAGCACAAGGTTTATATGTGTATGTAAACTACAAATATATTTATGGTACTCGATTGCCTAGGTTGCCGGTTCTATGAAGTTGGAATTGGCTCAATATCGTGAAGTAGCGGCCTTCGCTCAGTTCGGTTCGGATTTAGATGCCGCTACCCAGCAATTGTTGAATCGTGGCGTGAGGTTGACGGAACTTCTCAAACAGGGACAATACGGTATTGTCGTAATTCTTGTGCCGATATGAATCGATTTCAACGTTGTGTTTCACATGTTTCTCGTTTTAGTACCTATGGCTATTGAGGAACAGGTAGCAGTCATATATTGCGGTGTACGTGGTTATCTTGACAAAATGGATCCGACAAAGATCACTAGCTTTGAAACAGAATTCCTCGCACACATCAGGTATACGTTAGATGCAATTTCTATGCTGTACGTTTCATTGTAACACGTACTTCAATTTTTTTTTCAGGTCAACTCAACAAGATCTTCTTGCTACGATCGCGAAAGAAAATTCAATTAGCGAAGCATCAGATGCAAAACTGAAGAAAATAGTTACAGATTTCCTCTCATCCTTCTCAGCGTAGAGCGCGATCATCGAGTGTTATTTTAATGCGAGTCAACATAGATGATTGAAGAACGTGAAGCGTTCTTGAAGATTTCTCTGCTGCTGATGTGCGTTAATGTACCGATATTACTCATTGCTATACAAATGTTATTATTATTATGTAATTATGTATAATATCTGTACATTAAAAATATTACAGCAATTCCATGTACGACTTGTAAACTCGATAGCCGTCTACAATATATTGATACCAAAAAAATCAGTCTGATAAAAATAAAAATGCTGTTTTAAATATATATATTCTTCCCGACGTAACTTTCAATAATGAGTAATCGTCAAAACTTTAGGAGAGAGGCTTTCAAAGGAGATAAGTAATAACACGAGTATTCTTTTAATTCTCCTAAAATATATTATTTCACGTTTTGCATACAAGAAGCAATTGAATCAAAATTAGAGTTGATTCCATTCCCTCGCAAGTATCTGTACACTTGTGTATATGTACACACGCATTCGAATTCATATTTACATTCATTTACAGTTGATCAACCCATAATTTTTGCGTAAAAACCCAAGATTTATATTATACATATATTATTTTGTATCACCCTTGCAATCGCAGATACCTTCCCTCGGTTACTAATTATATGTGATGTACTTACACGTGGATATCTGTAACTCAATTGCCTAATGCCTACTTATAGGTTCGATATTATATTTTATATAAATCAGTAATCAATTTAACTGAGAAATCTTATCGACATTTTCTGCTCGACATCCGAGCGTTCTAGTGCCTTGCAAAATTCTTCAAACGATATCATACCATCACCATTTTCGTCAGCCTCGACTATGGTCCGTTCCGCGATGCTGGTCAGCTGTTCTTCACTAAAATAAACATGTGTTTACTAAATTGTTAAATTCACGTTAAATGTTTCTCCTTATAAGAAATAGATGAGAGGATGTCGTATTCTTACCTGATGTTGGCACCAACCATCATATGCAAAATTGCGAGTAGTTCATCTTTTGATATCAGATCGTCGTTATCCAAATCGTACATTTTAAATGCGACTGAAAGAAATATTCAACAATAAATCTCGCAAGAAATTGTCGTATGGTGCTTTATACTCGGCGACATTTACATCTGAGCTTTTGCTGCCTAGAATTCAATCGATTGGGACTGTTCTTCTTGATAGGCCTGAAGTGGGCGAGGACCTGCATAAACTGCAGGAAATTGACCCGATCGTTGCCGCTTTCTTCGAAGAAAGCGTTTACTATCCTTTCGCCAAGAGGATTTATCGCCAATTCTGGAATCCTGAGAAAATCTTCTCGACTGAGGGTCCCGCAATCCCCGCGATCCAAGCTGGTAAAGCGGCTGTACAAACGTTCGATCTGATTCGGCGTGACTGTAACGAGGTGTTGACGTTATTGAGCTGCTCCTGGAGCAGTCGACGTGGTTGGCGAAGCAAATGGAAAATTGACTCGCATGGAAGGAACAATATGGATACTTGCAACCAGTAGCATTCTGTATCTGCGCTATCTCGTCCTCGCGTAAAAGAAGACTCGACCTGTTACCCATTCTGTGGTGGCGACTGAAATTCAAATTGGGATTTATCAGGTGGGACACACCGGATGCTATTTACATAGCACACGGGAAGATTGAGGAGTGGCGAACGCGCGTCGATCAATCATATGACCGCTGACGGTAGGGACGAGACTTTGGATCAATCGGCGAACCTCGGTCTCTCAGCTGCGCTGCGTTCGAAAAAACAAAAAAATTTCACGGTCATATAAGACCCGGTACAAAGTGAGAAATAATTGATGTGGAGTATGTACATACGCGGTGGCGCCCCGGTGGCCAAAGCATTCTGGACAAGCAAACGTACGCGGACGAATGACCGACGCGGGGAAGACACCTCTGGTGGTCTCTACTGGTGTCCCTAGATAACTAAGTTTCTTTTGTTTGTCGACTTGTTTGTCGGCTGGGAGCTGGGAGAGTTGGTAGCGCCGATTTCGGCAAAATGTCTCTGTTGTGAATCGCGACTCGCAACGATATTTTCCATAATATACAAATAGTGGCCGACGAAGGGAAATCTTATGGTGATTGAGTTTCGCGCGGAGACTATCCGAAGTAAGTTTCAGTAGCGGTAGATAATTTCTCGTCGCGCTGACTTTTTATAGAAATTGAACGAATGTTGACAACTCACGTAAACATTAGTTTAATAATGGTAGACCGAGGCGTTGCATTGGCCACGACACATTTATGTAATATTACACGTTGATTGAGCGACTAACGACAGTCCCTTTTGGTGTGATCTGAATCAGGATGAGCATCAGACTTTTAAAAGATCCCGCTACCGCGTCCAGCCGTATATTTGTAGGCCATTTACAAACCGACGATGTTACAAAGCTGGAGCTGGAGGAGCATTTCGCCAAATATGGCACTGTTATAGCATCAACGATAAACAGAGGCTTTGGATTTGTACAGTTTGAAAATGATCAGTCTGCGCAGAAAGCTATTCAGAATGAAAATGGTGCAATGTTCAAAGGCAGACGTATAGGTATATTAGACAAAGTGCAGCTAGTATAATTCCTTGGTTTGCTTAATCAAGGATCTTCTTGTTCAACGACCAGTTGTTTATCTTGTCAAATTCTAATTTATAGATGTCAGACCAGCGAAGAAAGACAATCAATCTGGCGGTGGTGGAAATGCGGGGAATCCAAATGCAAAACAAATGGGTGGAATAAATAATCAATTTAATTCTATGGGTAGCCAATTGAGTAATGCAAATGAATCGTTTGGTGTGAATAAGCCAAATTATCCCGGTGGGATGAATCAGAGCTTTGGCAACGACAACACCTTTGGCAACAACCAAAAAGACTTGAACATTCAAGCTAGGAGCGGCGGAAATAGCCATGACGATGGAAATCAGGTTGGGAGTAATGATAATGATCAATTTAATGGGAAACATAATAATAACGGAAACGATCATTTTAATAATCCCGCGCAAAATCGTGGAAATAATCAGTTTAATATGAATAATCCAAATCGTGGAAACGAACAGTTTGTTACCGGTCACGGCAATCAAAACAGAGCCACCAACAATCAATTTGGGAATAACAACCAAATGGGAAATCAGAATAGGCCCGGGGGAAATGCAGGAAATCGAAATCAAGCTAATCCAGGCAACAATCAAAACCAAAATGCCACTGGTGGAGCGATGGGCCTTTGCGGTGGCGTCCACAGAACACGGGGGACGAGAGGGGGAAAGAATAGAAATAAGAATAATCAGAACAATTCCAACAATCCGAACATAAATACTTTCAGAGATCGAAGTCCAATTAATAGGAATAACCGGATGGAAGATAAGACAAATAGAGACTGGGATCTCAAACAAGGAGATAGACTGCGTAACAACAATTTTGTCAGAGATTCCTTCAACGACAGTGGGAATCGGTACGATGATTTCAAGCCTTCTGCAACTAGAGAGGCAAATGCCAACTTTGGGTAAAATATCATCATTTTTGTAATAGTTGATAAGCTTCATTTTGTGTAAACGATGGCGATTCCAAAAGAGGAGCTTTTCTCACGAGCTTTTTAGTGATAATTCGCACAGACCTCATCTGTTTACCTTACAGAAATACCAGTGGCTCGACTGATTATCTTGCCATCGCAGCTGAGAAGAACGACTGCGAAATTATTGTCGTTAATAAGGCGTTAACGTAAGACGTCGATTCTTATAATGTTACAGCTTCACCGAGTTAGAGTTGTATAACACATATTTATGTTAAATGTGCAGGAAATATGCAGAAGATATCGAATTGCGCTTGAAACAAATCGGTTTAATGGTAGACTTGCTATTTCCAAATGAAGATGTTCCTTTAGGTCGTGTTTTGGGAAATATAGCGAGTCGTGGCTGTCTCTATGCTGTAGTCGTTACACCCATCAACCACGAGCACCATTCCTTAACACTGAATATTTTACATGGTTTGCCACAAGGTAGAGTTTCAATAATTATTCAAATTTAGTAGACTTGCGCGTCAATTTATCAATATGTTGTTAATTAATTGGCATTATATTGTTACGTTGTAGAACACAGAAACATGCCAGTCGAAGACGCTATAAATTTGATTTCGCGAGATTTCGCCAATTACAAAGCTGGTGGGCGCTCGGTTCCCTTGAATACACCTCTTGCGAATGAGCGTCATCCGGATGCTATACAAGTTCTCCTTAACATGCTGGCTGACAATCATCAGCTGACAGTTCTGCAGTACGATCGCGTCATTAAGTACCTCGAGATTAAACGCGAGGAACAAGTACAAGTTGAATTGGGCGATGCAAAAGATTTGCCTGTCAAAACACCGCTCACGGCAGTCAACGATCCGAAACAGGCCGAATTACAAACGAGAATATTGAATATTTTAAATAACAGTAAAAGCGCATCGACAGCGGTAGAACCCAGCCCGGTACCACCACCGACTTCAGCACCAACCCCGGTACCGCCAGCTAATTGGGGATCAGGTAAAAAATACAAATCGTACAGTGGCGTTGACGAGAACGGTTTCAATTACACGCTCTTAATCAAATTAATATTATATTAATTTGCAGTATTCTGCAATTAAATTTCAATATCGAATACGGTGTTTTGCTTGGCATAACGGAAATAAACTTGGGACAATTCCTTTATACGTGATTGTGCTTGTAGTACTTGTGTAGTTTGTAAAACTGTAATACATGTGTATTATTGTATTATGTCAATAGCATCGAACGCGGTCACGTCATCCACGACAACCTCCTCTACAGGAGTTTCACCTTCACCTCTCTTAAATGATCCAACAGTTCAGAAAGCTCTCGACAGTCTCTTGCAAGGTAATTTATTGAAAAACATTGGCGACCAACAACCATCACCTGCAGCAACAACTGGAGCGCCGTTATTTGCTGCCTTCTCCAATATCGGTAGATTTTAACTGCTACATCTATTCTGTTGTATAAACTTGCATACGAGTTTTTAAATTCTTTATAATTTTCCGATTTTACTTCTCACTACTGAATATGCGATATAGCGAAAACGCAGTCGACAAGACGTAGTAACAGCATTGCAAACATAACAATAAGTATTTTAGTACATTGTATATACATAGTACATTGTACTAATTAATTATTAACATTTATTGTAAAATGATAACATTCAAAGTTTGCTATAATTCTAAAGGCACGACAATTATCATTCAAATATTCACATTACTCTGTTACTGTCTATATGCATTGTTGATAATATACTTCTCTCTAAATAGCTATGTGTGTGTTTAAAACAACATATGCTCTCATACAATATTACATATAATTTATTAGAGCTATACTTCATATATTATATACATATACATATATTTTGCATTGCACAAAAATGCTTGAATTTTAGGTAATATACAACACATAGTACGTCTAAAATTTTTGTTCGAAACAAAACTAATCTTATTTTTCGTCATTATATATATATACATATATATGTACCTTTATGTAAAACTCAGTTTTTATACAACTTAGAATGATAAATGTTAGATAAATATGCAGTATAATTAAAGATACACCCTTTTCTTAGTGTATGAACATTATTTTAATTTTCATGTTCCTATACTACGGAGTATTCTAACGTTATCCCTGAAAAGTTTTTCTCCGGTTAAAATTATAACATAAATGAATAATTTTTATGAGGATATTTAACGTTAAGTTCGTAGTTATATAAATTTTTTAGTAAAACTCATAATATATTTCTTCAAGTAGACATAATAGATCGATAAATATATTTTAGACTTTATTAATATTACTTGGCCATATATAGCGCGTAAAATATATCTGAAGTAAGAAAGTGTAAATTTCATTAAGTATTAATGCATGTATCTGAAATATATTATGTCTAAAAAGAATCATCGTAATTGTATCGTGTGTAATGAATTTTCCGTATTTTTGGTGTATTCCTGTATGTAACACGAATATATGTAAGATTTATTCAGCCTCGCTATACAAAGTTTATATGTAATACATGAAAATTAAAAAATGCAAATTAGAAATTTCATTTTTTTGTATAATCTTGGTACGCATAATATATTCAAACTTTTAATGTTGACATGATATCGCAACATCCAATAGAAGAGATGCTTCCTAGGGAATTGTAGCTACCTTCTCTGCATTTATGTCTCTAGCCGATGAAACTCCATTGGAAATCGGACACAGTTTCAATCTTTATTATTCTTACGTCTATGTTCTTTATACTATCGGAGATCTCCGATCGGTACGAAAGAAATAATTAGCACATGTTGTTCAATTCAAAAAGAGAATAGGAACAGAAATCGAAAGATAAGGAAAAGAAAAAGTTAATAAATGAATGCAGACAAACGGTGCAATGAATACACGAAAGAGAAGTAACAGATATGTCGCGAATCGCCACGACTCTAAAAAGCGTAAACAATTTGTCTTGGAATCCGGGATGACGGGTTTTCTATGCACGTGCAACTTTCACGAGAGAGGCTGTATTACCGATGCCTACAACTTACTCAATTTATTTGCAGATGAGAAATCTGCGTCAGACATAAATATGGTATATAAATAATTGCAATTAAATATGTGTCGTACCAAGTGCAGAGAGAAGTATACGAGGTATGTTTGCTTTTTATTATTTTAAGAAATCTGAAACATCAAGCGCGACAAACACAGCCGTTGAAAAGAAAGCTGATAAATCATTGGAGGATGCTGACGATGATGAGGACATATCGACTGCTCTAGAGAAAGAAATCAATGAACTCAGAACGGAACGTGAGATGCCATTGCCTTCTCGAAGATTTCAGGTATTTTTCTGTCATAATTGTTGGCTTAACTGTTGGCATAATTGTTGCGTTAACAAAATTGCATTAATCGATATCGTTGTTTTGCACAGGTAGTGGACACAGGTGTAAAAAATATGATTTTTATAGCAAGTACACTCCCAAATCCATTAGAATTGGTTACCAAAATTGTCTCCAAGTTGGACACGACCAAAGAGCAATGTACCAGATACTTGTTGAGATTACTTCCAATTGAAGTTGTATGCAAAGCATACATGGACACTATAAAGGCAAAAGCGAGTGAATTGTTTGAGAGGTATTTTGCCCAGGAGCCTAAAACGTTCAGCATTGTGTTTAAGTAAGTTAATAGATAGTATTTTGTCTAATTCCATGCCAAACTTGGTAATCCTCCTACCTTACTTGTTCAATTAATAACGTTCCAGCCGTCGCAGCAATAACAGCATTAAAAGAAATGAAATTATTGAGGACTTGGCAGAAATTATAATGAAAAAAAATCCAGGTAATAAGGCAGACTTAAAAAATCCAGACATAGCTGTGATTGTTGAAGTGATACGTGGCATTTGTTTACTCTCTATCGCTCCCAATTACTATAAATTTAAAAAGTACAATCTTCTCGAAATATGCAATAGTACAAGGAATAAGGTGAGACTATTTTTATGAGATTTACCCAAATATTTTATTTACTTAAAGTTGTTATCATTGAGTTAAAAATATTCTTAGATAATTCCGAAGGAAGAAGCAGAAGAGTCGGCAAATGAAGAGAGTCATGAAGATGACTCGAGTACAGTTCCGTCAAATACATCAAGTGCAGAAGCAGAAGGAAAGTATAACGAAATAAATAATAAAAATTTAGATACACAAATCGAAGAGAGAGAGAACAAGTCAGCTTAGCTCGCTACTTCAGCTAGACAGATTTGTTTGTAATATATGTCTAAGATGTTTATACATAATGGCTATTTTATAAAGATACGTAAATTATAAATAAGTGTCACGAATAAATAAAGCGTATAAATGGTGTCAACTAATTTGTATACGTTTTTGTTAATACCTTTGTTAAAATTGTAACATGCACAATTTTATTAAGTTGTATAAAAACTGTTATGTGACATAAAGTCATACAATTATTCAAAGACTAAAGGTTCTTGATAAAAAATACGTCTAATGGAAAACACACTTTAATTATAAGAGTGAAATATTGATTTTTTGGACGTATATTGTTAGATTTGGTACAATAGCAAGTACAAAGAGCTCTATGAAGCAAGGTCCCATGGTGTAATGGTTAGCACTCTGGACTCTGAATCCAGCGATCCGAGTTCAAATCTCGGTGGGACCTATTTATTTTAAAACCGCCCCAAATTTTTTTTCAAATTTTTGTAAATATTGATATTTAAAATACATTATATTTAACATATTTATCGATATATTACATGTTTTTTTCTTCACCTAATAAATTACAAGAAAAATGGAGGACGCGATTCAATGCCACCAGTTGTCTTGACTGTTCTGAAACTGAGCACTTCCGGTCTGCCTTTGTGTCGCGTCGCATCTAGATATTCATATATCGTGACTTATGTATGTATGTGTGTGTGCGGTGCAGAGCGTCAAGACCTCAATCACGTTATTTTCGCTTGTCCTACCTTGAAAACCCACATAAAAAATCTCATTAGTTTGATCAAATCCGACTTGCTTGATTCTCCTTCTGATCCTCCGAACATCTTAAGCCTAAACTCTGCCGTCTCCTCCTGGCGGCTTTTAAATCGACCGCTCTCCTTCCTTAACTTTTCGCCGCAAGGGAGCGGCAACCGTGGCCGTGTCGGCTCATTGTCAGTGGTTGATGAGCAGCCGAGTGCCAATAGTAATAAGAGGAGGAAGACTTGTGTATGTATGAATTAAGAAATTTGAAATTGTGTTTCTGTCGATTAATTTTGATATCGTACAAGGATCCAGCGCGTTTCCTTGTTTGACCGTTGCATATTTTCTGTATTAATTTGTCTCCACTAACTGGCTCAATTGAAATCAATTATGTTCCATTTGTATTGTTTTACTAATAAATTAAGGAGGGGTTTTCGATGATGAGTCAATTGGTAGATGTCCCGAAGATTTTCTTGGAAAGATTCTACAGATTCTCAGTCAACTTGGACATCTCAAAATCCTTTGTCTCTCGCTGATCATCTTGATTTATCCTTTCTGGAAAATCATCACAATACCACTTCTCGTTTCGTTATCATTGCTTTGTCTTGCAGTGTTATTTGACCTTGCTGTTTCTCGATCTCAAAGCACCGTTGTCATCTTGAACGGTCAATTTCAATTACAATATAATTTCAGGACTCACAACGAGCACAGTAAGAGAAAGATTCAAGTCAGGTACTTGATAGAGCAACGAACAATGCAAGACGAGCAAAGAGACATTGTCAGATCAAGAAATATTCGAAGGTAAAATTTCTGTTGTAGGATTTATGTATATATTTGAGTCAGGTGAAAAATTGCATGGTGTGAAACTTATATATGCACAATTAACGTACGTTTTCGTAGAGTTTGCAATACAAGTATACCGGAGATTGTAGGAAGCTTGTCAGATACTATGAATACTTCAAGAATGCCTTCTCGAAGTAGAGCAACCATGATGCCAAATGACTTTGCGCAATCACATAGTAAGAGTTGTATCAGAATGTGTTTTTCTGTACCGAGTTTCATCGGTTGCTTCATTCACTATTGTATACTCTTAATATTATGTTACGTGACTCGTAGAAGTGCCAAGAAAGAAGATAGCTGTAGGCAAGCAGTCAATTACACCATCGCAGTTGACAATGGACACGCAAAAGAAAACAGAGGCCGAATGCAAAGATCTAGAACTTGGACTTCTTTATGACGAATATTTACAAGCTATAATGACAGATCTCATAATGAAGAAGAAGACTGAAGAGAAAAAGCGTTTGTTGGTCACACAATTAGCCACTGTGGCACAAGAGATTGATCGAGATACCCAAAAATTGGTCAAAGTTAAAACTAGGGAACGCGATATGATAAATTTAAGTTTAGCGCAAAAAGAGGCAGATGCCCAATTGATCGCAGTTACACAATGCACCAGTAAGAGATTTGAGCTTAAATGAAAATTGTATTAGGCACTATTTGTTCTTTACATTTGTATTTTCACAGATAACGAAACATTGAAGATTGTAAAAGATATGTCATCCAAGTTGCAATCTCTCTTGGAGCCTCTGGACGTATTGCGATGTAATGGGATAATACTTCCTGAAACGCAGGCCGAATGGGAAGAGACTCGAGAGATATTGATAAAATGTTGCAACGCTTTAAAGAACATCACAGATGTAATTGGGTCGAAAGGCGAAACGTATTGTACGATTAATGCTGGATTAAAGAAGTTTGCTGAAACATACGACGAGATAAAAGATCTCCAGAAGAAGTATGTCGCAAAAATGATTATTTTGAATTAACGTACGTCATATTACATATGTATCTGTATTTATTTTTTAGATTGGAACAAGTGTTGTGCAATTTGCAAGTATTGATGCTGAAGAATGCTTCACTTTCGTTGTCGTGCAATGAAAGCGGTTAGATGGAGACGTCTTTCAACAGTTTATTAAACGGAACAGTGTTGCGTGATGTGCTGTCAAGATTTAAACAGAAGTTGTTCGGTTATTGAATTAAATCTATTTTGTATCTTTGTACGGTTACGTCCAAGTTATTTTCTTTCTGTCGGGAAAGGTTTCGATTATTGCAATAAAATGAAATTTCTATTCATTGTAAACAATAGTGTGGATAACGTTTTGTAAAATGTTGCGTACTTTGATTGAATTTGCTATTGAAGCAGGCGTGCCGTAGCAGTCGAAAGAGGTATCTACATATCCGTGAGTTTGCACCTACATAGATGTCGTTTTTGCTATTTGAACTTGGCGGGGCGCAATGGCGCGATGACGCGGCGACGCGGGGCGATGCGAGATGGCGGGAGGTGAGAGATTCGACACGAGTGACGGCACTGACTATACTCGGTGATCTAAGGTTAAACGGTAGTTGGCTTGACTCACGTAGCAGCATGACACGAGTTTTGCGGTCTCGGGGATCTGACGAGCGCGGTGAGGAGTGACAAGCTGGCAAACGCGAGCGGAGAGCCGAGAGCGAATAGACGTATTCGCGCACGCGAGAGTGTGTGAGATCGCTGGAGCGTGAGATCGCAGCCGCGCGCAACGTAGACCGCACTAGGCACGGTGCACGCGGGGGATCGCGAGTCCTCGCTGACTTGCAACGTTTCGCTCGTGACTCGCGACATATTCCTTTTCCCTTGCAGCCTCGTCGGCGAGCCAAGTGCGCGGAAGAGGAGATTAGGCTTTCCACGCGAGGAAGCGGCGCCAATCGCTCGAGATGGCCGGTGCGATGTTGTTTGAACGGGCCCAGGCTGTTTCGGTGACGAACCGCAGCGAAGGTATCTCGTTGCTCAACGAGATCGTCTCGGACCCGAGTATCGGCGTTGCCGACGATGACGAGGACAACATTCGTGTCAAGGAGCAGGGTATTCTGCACCTGGGCGAGCTCTACAAGAAGGAGGGCAAGGCGAAAGAACTGGCCGAGTTGATCAAAGCCACCAGGCCGTTTCTCAGTCTCATTAGTAAAGCGAAGGCCGCCAAGCTCGTGCGGTCCTTGGTTGACTTCTTCCTGGATCTGGAGGCTGGTATCGGTATCGAGGTAATATAGCCTTTCTTCCTCTACCAGATCGGGAGGAAAGCTTGTGCTATTAGGTTATGCTATGACAGTTTTGCTTTCGCCGATTAAAAATGTTAATTAGACTTGATTACAATAACATGACGCAAGACTGTGCACGGCTAATGTATAGAAATTTATGTGGCACAGTTTTGCATTGTCGATCCATCTCTGTTACGAGTCACCTCGAGACATGCATGTCAAATTCTTTTCGGCTTGTAACAGCTAACTTTGTAGCTAATCTAGTTGTAAAGCTCCAATTATTGCTTAAAAAATATCGCAAAGATTGTAAAAATGATGAAGCAGACTTGTAAGAAAGAAAATATGGAATGTACTGATATAGGTGATATATGTAGGTGCAGTTGTGCAAAGAATGCATAGAATGGGCAAAGGAGGAACGCAGAACGTTTCTAAGGCAATCGTTAGAAGCCCGCTTAATAGCCCTTTACTTCGATACTGGCATGTTCAGCGAAGCGTTGCAGTTGGGATCCGCTCTCCTCAAAGAACTCAAAAAGCTGGATGACAAGCAGCTCTTAGTAGAGGTTCAATTATTAGAGAGCAAGACATATCATGCGTTGAGTAATTTAGCGAAAGCAAGAGCGGCGCTTACCAGCGCCAGGACAACTGCCAACGCGATTTACTGTCCACCTAAGATGCAAGCGGCTCTGGATCTTCAATCGGGAATACTACACGCTGCGGATGAACGAGACTTCAAGACTGCTTACTCTTACTTTTACGAAGCTTTCGAAGGGTATTGCGATCATGGTCTTAAACCGCGTAGTCGACCTTTACGAAAGACGTGCTATCTTTATTTTCTATTTTTAGGTATGACAGTGTTGAAAGTCCCAAGGCGCTGACGGCGCTCAAATATATGTTACTGTCTAAAATCATGTTGCGCACGCCAGAGGATGTTCAGACCATCATGTCCGGCAAACTGGCGGTGAAATACGCGGGACTGGATTTAGATGCGATGCGTGCAGTAGCCGAAGCCAGTCATCGACGATCGCTAGCGGATTTTCAAAAGGCGGTCAAGCAATTCCGACAGGAGTTGGAAGACGACGTAATTGTACGCGCACACCTTGGTTCTCTCTATGACGCTATGTTGGAGCAGAATTTATGCCGTTTAGTCGAACCTTACTCACGAGTACAGGTATGGATTCCAGCTCTAAATTCATTGACCAATTGAGTTCTTCTCTCGATAAAGATGGACGTGTGTGTGTGTGTGTGTGTATAAAAGAAAAGATGTAATTATGTGTGCGCACAGATTTGTCGCTTATCGAAAATTCAAGAATTTACAATTGGCGCTAGAACTTGGCTTGAAAAGTTTAGCTTTTGAATGAAAATTCAAATTGCACACGTGTCACGATGTTTAACGATGATGAATAATGGCAAGATGAAACTCTAGGAGAAATCGGTTATTCGCACATTGAATTATTGAAAATAAGTTTGAAAAGTTGCTTTCTTACACATGGGTTTTTCCGCAGGTGAGTCATATTGCTTCGTGCATATCTCTGCCATTGGCGCAAGTAGAAAAGAAACTGTCGCAGATGATTTTGGACAAGAAGCTGCGAGGGGTTCTCGACCAAGGAGAAGGCGTTTTAATCGTTTTCGAAGATACGCCACGCGACAAGACCTACGAAATCGCATTAGACACGATACACAGCATGGGAAAAGTCGTCGATACACTTTACCAGAAAGCCAAGAAACTCACCTAGCCCTGTTTAATATGTATTTATACAAGAAAAAATCTATCGCAATTATTATAACCATTCATAATTAGTTACTCTCATTAAATACTGTCGATTAACTGTATTTTTCTCGTAATTAACGTGAACGGCACGCGAGTGCCGCGAACAAGTGCTCATTTACCAATACGTTCGTATAGGATCGCTTTTATTAATTGTAGAAATTGTTTAAAAAACTTTATGATAAACACGAAATAATCGATTCGCTTGAGATCTAATCAGGAGGCCCTCCTAATCCCGCGTCTTTAAAATTATTTTTCGTAAATAATCAAGGAAGTGAAGAAAGATGTCATAATAATACCGAAAACGTCAAATATAAAAAGCAGTAAAAGAATTGCTCGCACACTTATTTCTTTCGTCGCCCTGTACAAGTGATCGAGTACGCATTTTGCGGAGAAACCTCTACCTTGGTAATTGAAAAGATCTTTCCAAATCTAATTAAAATTTTCGAGTTTGACGACTTTCCAACGCTTGGATCCAGAGGTAACTGTTATCAGATATGGTCGGTTTTTTATTTTCTGGTTGACAGTTAACCAGAAAATGACAAGCCGGCCCTATCAGAATCGTTGAATCATTGCACGATCGATTTCGTATCGGTACGTGTTTTCGCGCGATTCACGTTTGAAAGATCGATCGTGCCTGCGATCATGCGCGTGCATCACACCTATGATGCCTGGCAGCATTTTAGCTCCTGCCCCTTTCTTTCCTGCCTTCCGCCCGCTGTCGAAAGGACGAGATATATTTTCCACTTGATTTTTAGACACGAGAGAAGCAGAGCAGCGAAAGTACGGCCAAGGACGAGAGTGCGGCTAAGGAGATTTGCGCGAGGAATAGAGAACTCTCGTTTGACGACGTAGTCGCGGAGGAGCACGACGGCAGCGACTTCCTGTTTCAAGTTGCACGTTTCAACAAAGAGACACACAGTGCTTAGGTTTAGAGAGTATTTTTTCCTGTGGAAAGTATGATGGAGGATGCTACGGTAGGAAAGGTAAATCATCCCGATTATATCGTCGACCGGCGCGTCGCCGAAGCGGTAGGACGAGGGAACGGCCGGCCGATTCGGGCGGCACGGCAACAACGACGTACCGTTTAGGTTAAGCCACCGGTATTTACGCGAGCGAGCGACGGTCGCGTCGCGTCGCGTCGCGTCGCGGCGCGTCCTGCCTCGTCTTGTCTCGCGTCCGCCTCGCGAGTCTCGCGACGCTCCGAGTTATGTCGCGAAAGAGTCCCCGCTCGTCCGATCCCTCTCGGCTTGGCTCTGTCCCCGTATCCGCCGCGCGTGCTCGCCTGCTGCGAATATAGAGTACCGTGAGAAAAAACTGGGAAACGTACGCGCTCCTTTAACCTCCTTTCGTCGCGAATTTTGGCTTCGCTTCGTCCACGTTTTTCGTGCGAAACGAGACCCAGCGGTATTAAGTACCAGCGATTCCCGTAGAATCGCATCTCTCCATGGCGTATTCGCGGTCTCGGTTTAACAAGTAGCGTTAGGTATGAGCGATTCGATTCAGTAATGATGAAGGTCGCCTCTGACTCATGCTGGCTGCTCGCCTGTTACATCGACAAACTCTCCAAACTCGCTTGCGTCGCTGCAAAAGAGAGGAATGATGTTGCTAGTCACGCCTTAATATTTTTTTCCCTTAATTGTTTGCATACATTTCCGCAATAGTCATTTACATAGCAATTTCCTATACATGACAGAGCACCAACTTGTGAAATTTGTCAAGTACTCTATAAGTAATCGGTTCTTCTCTTTCACTCTTTCATCGACCAAGAGTTTATTTATAGTCTCTTTGAAAATATGTAGGAAATGAAAAATGTAAACTGTGTAATAAATCTTTACAGAAAACTGCCTGATGTAACAATCTATCAAAGTTGATGTTGCACGTAGCTAAATGTCTTCAATTTTGTAAATTAAATTTGACGTTTGCTCATATAAAATAAATTCGCAGACGATATCTATTTAAACAATATTAAGCAATACAGTATCTATTTAAACTTGGCATACTTAAGCATATTCTGCAGTTACTAGTTGTAACTGTTGTAAGTTCTATGATTAGATAAGTCTTTCAAAAAGGATATTTTATTTTTTATATCTATAATAATACAAGCTTGAAGTTATTTTCGTCTCCGTTTATGCAACAAACAACTGAATGATCTGTCATAACCTATTAAAATTGCATAAAGTCGTATAAAATCACCAATTGAAATTTATAGAAATTCTTGCTTAAAAGCTTCCAAACTTGTACCTCTTGAACTTGCGTGTAAATGTTTTCCACATTCTCTAGTACTCTAAATCCAAGAAATGACTCGAATAATGTGTTACCAGGTGGTTACACGGAAAATGAGGTAGCTCATTTCCACAGATACAGATATGATAAACGTGATTTACAACACGATTCTTTATTGCCTACTGGATATCAATACTACAGATACACTTGCATACTATTTATTTGTTTTTGTTGCAACATAACGTGATATATAAATATTCATTTAACAAGTAAAAGTTTGTAAAATTTATATTTGTTATTTATGCACAATCATCTTATCAAAGTGATATATTTTTGAGTTTATCTTGCAGGTTCAAGAATACAAGGATTCCCTTAAAACCAAGGTAACCTTTTCTGTTTTGATTGTCTACAATTTTATATACAGAAAACATCACTTGAGATACATACTCGTATGTATATGAAATGAGAGATTACAGTATATATTTATTGTTTATGTGTGCTTATGCAGGCAGAAGAGTTGCTGGTGAAAGGATTTCCAGAGAAAATAGTTAAATTAAATGAATTACTGGAGACGCCTGGATTTTGCAACCGAAAGCTGTCGGATGTACATCAAGATTTAAATGTACCCATTCCAGAACCCATCATTCTTAATCATTCCGAAGAGGCTCCTGCTGCAAAAAAGAAGAAATTGGACAATAATGGGGAGGAGACGAGTGGAACCAAAGTTATGGTACTTCCAGGTGGCCCTGTACCATGCAATAAAAAGTTGTGCGATTTGATTCACATAGTTAAACCCTACATTAGACAACTTTTGGAGGATTCCAATTTAGTGAGTATCATTTTTCATAGCGATGCATTACAATATACATGCAAGGAACTTGATTAACAAAAATTAAGAAATTTTTATTTGATTCTATGAAAAGATATACTTGACAAATTCAATTTTTTCGTCACTGTCACAATCTCTTGCCTATTAAACTCTAGTTTCCGGAAATTGTCATTATTTTTAATTTTCTAGCTAAAAATGTGGATCTCCTTTTTAATCCCAAAAATCGAGGACGGGAATAACTTTGGTGTATCCATTCAAGAAGATACATTATCCGAAATTCAGTCAGTTGAGAGCGAAGCCGCTGCATTCTTTGATCAAATTTCCAGGTAAGCGATGATTATCAATTATGAACGATGTACAAATGTCCATCTATGTGTATGCACTTAATATTTGTACACTATTGCTGGTTTTAATACAGTCGCGGGAAAAGTCTCATTGTCATTCCTTATTTTTACAGATATTTCATCTCTAGAGGAAAGATTGTTAGTAAAGTTGCGAAATACCCACACATCATCGATTATAGAAGAGCGATTCAAGAACTAGACGAGAAAGAGTATGTAAGCTTATGGCTCGTCATGTGCGAAGTTCGCAATCGTTATTGCTCGCTGCACGATCTCGTGATCAAGAATCTGGAAAAGATTAAACGGCCACGTTCCTCCAACGCGCAATCCTTGTACTAGTAGGCATAGTTTTACGCGCTGTACTTACCTACATGCGGAGTAATTCAACGCAAACATAAAATTGGAAATATAATAATATAAAGTAAAATTCATCTCCGCTCCCCTTCCCCCCTTTTTATCCTATAGACACGACTCAATTGCCTTGATATTAATCCATCATTTATTCTACCAATTATGGCACTATAAATAAAAAAACCAATAGCTACACTTAAACTCTACAAAATTGTATTATGTAGATTATACTTAACTTATTCGTACATTTAAGTTCATACAACTGGCTGCTTTTGTCACTAATATATACTAGAAGTATTTTTCGGTTAGATTTTAAGGAGACAAAAGTCTAACAAGTTTTCGATTTTTACCAGTAGAAATCTCGTGTTTCTTTCAAGCTTTTATTTTATTCTTTAAATTTTATCGTGGTATGTAAGGTTTTCATATTTGTGCATTATATATATTGCACGTACATAATTTCTTTGTATCGATTTGTCATAAAATTTAGTGTAGCGCGCTTGCGTGTAATTTTGCCAATTATATAATTGGGGCACTTATAAACGGCATATAAACAAGTGGTCAAAGTGGATTTAGTATAGTCAAGTGAATATTGCGTTTGTAATTTATACCTGTAAGGAGATTAGGATAAATCCAACTATTAAACCATGTGAATTATAAATAGTACACTTTTTTGTAAATGTTTACGCTTTGTCGCGATAAATCATAAGTATAGGACAAACACGAGATTACGTGCATGATGTAGCATTCTCTGATGCTCGATATGAATTGTGTCCTAAGCTTGCAAGGTGCAAAAATAAAATATCCTTTTTCTGAGATAGACAAATGTGAAAAATACCGTATACGTTTCTTAACGAGATAACTACATACACTAAAGAATGGAAGAACAGGTAAGAGACATGACTCATCTCTGATATGGTTGATATAAAAAATTTATACGATTAAAGTTTATCATCCTTTCACAGTATACAAAACTCTATATTCTGTAGTTTAATGTCCTTACTGCGAAGCTTTTCCTCAGTCTCAACTTTTACTTAACATATTTGTAGAATAAAAATGTCATTGCACATTTATTCATTTATTGTCTCTCGTTTGTTTCTTTAATTTCTTCATGCGTTATTATACGGCAGAGTAACATATGAGAAAAAGAACTCACTTTACGATAATATATTAATAACACACATGACTGCTTTTCACTACGCACTATATATCGTTTATATAAAATGGCACTGATAATTAAATGCATCGAAATATTCATAAAAATATTGCGTATTCTCGCATGTACAATAAGGCATTATACTTTTTTCTTTTTCATCATAATTCCATGAAAAGGCCGGGATTGAGATAACAATGTTTGTTAAATCCCCACGACTGTACAGACGACGTCTGACACTCGTTGTGCATTGTTCTCAGAAGTTTCAACTCCATATCAATCTGCAAATCACAATAATTGTACATTTTTATACTACTATCATCATTATTTTAGATTTAATAATATCTCACACTTACCATACTAAATAAATCAAGAACGTGATTCGTATGAGCATGGTTCATGAATATTTTACAAAGAATTTGTATAAACCAACTGCCAGTTATGGAATCTCGGTAAGAAACATATCCGGGCAAAGTAGATTGAACTACAAGCATATCTGAATAATTTCTTGTTGTTTGATAGTGAGGTATTTCTAGGCCGGGTTCATCCGTTGGCTTCACAGATACACAGGTATCTGTAGTGATTCTGTTGTGAGCTACGCCTTTCTGTCTTTTCTTTCCTCTGGAGAATAGGTAAAACAAAAAAAACTTATATCTTGTATTTAACAAAAAGTAAAAAATAAAGAGACAAAATCAACAAGATATAAAACCGTAGAAAATTACAGTCTCGTACCTACAAAGTTGGAAAATAAATATCTTTGGTTTCTCCGCGAGTTGTGGACAAGCTTCTGTGGTAAAATACTCAAAGATTTCTGTGCAAAGAACTTTCTCATAATTTGGCTGCCTACTTGCGCTATGATAATCAGTACCCTGGATCTCTGTGTTGCTATCTTCGTCCTCCGTACCGTGACTTGTAACGATCACAAAACAGGAATCAACCTTTCTCAGATCGTCTCTTTTTGAAAAGTCTTTAATCTTATCTTTCATTTCCTGATAAAAAGGAAAATATATTCATATACATAATTTTCTAATGAATATGCTATATGTATATAATTAAAATACTTGTGTACCTGTCCTGTTAGATTTCCATGAGTAACGACTATAAAACCCATCTCCTCAAATAGTTTTTCCAAGTTGTCTTTGTCATGTTTTGCCGAAAATCTATGTTTCTCATCAGACGATTCATAAACAATATTGGTGATTATCAAAACCAATCCACGAGGCTTACTTCGCATAGGATATCGTTCAATGACATCATACTCGCAATCTAAGAATCTTGTAGCTTTGCGTACTTGGATCGTTAAAGGTTTATCAGAAAAAATATGATGAGTCAATGGATCCTCTTGCCTGAAATTCAAATAAATGTCAAAATCGTCCAACTATTAGAGTAACTAAGTATACGTTTAAATAAGATTTTAAAAATTTCTAAAAGAATTCAACAATATTTCTAAATATTTTGAAAGATTGATCGCTCATGTAAAAATTAATTGAACTTGTAATAAGCCTATCTCAAAGTTAGGCTGATATAATGAATTAAGAGCTAGGAAAGAGAAACAGAAGAATAAATCTTAATAATAATACCTTGTATTGCTACTTTTGTTATGTTTTTCCTCCAATATATTAGCTACTTCTTCATGGTTGGATTGTCTTAGACTGATAATCAAGTTTTTAAATGCATTTGGTCCGCGTGTTTTAATTGTTAAAAATACATCCTTGACTGTATCTCGCGCCTCAAGTTTTTTCTGTAATCAGATACCATACTATACCATCTGCACATAATATTCGATTAGTAAACATACAATAAAGTTGAACCTAATTTAGATGTATAATTGCAACCTTTATCTATATATTTTTAAGATATAATTTTAAAAGTCATTCTTTTGTATAAATTTAATTCAGCGTGCCTCTAAAGCATCGATATGTGTAGTAAACTTAGTGTAAGAGAGATGAGTAGGAATAAGGAAATTACTCTCGGTGAATCGGAGTAAAGAGTACAAAGTATTTGTAGCTAGAGCCACAAATATTTTAAAAGTTATACCTATATTTTAGATTTATATAGTTTCCATATACAGAGAGTTAATGCGTCATCTACAATGCGTGGAGTAAGGAGTAGGCATAAGGAAAAAATTAATTTCATTTCTTACTTCTGCTTCAGCTCTTACGCTTACTCTCGGTGAATCGGAACGCCATCGGCCAGTGTTACAAATATTTAAAAAAATTATGCCTGTATTTTAGCTTCCTTACACCAAAAAATAAAGGTTATGGTTCTCTCTTACTGCTTACTCCACGCATTGTAAAGGACGCATAATGCGTGGTCTACAATACGTGGAGTAAGCGTGGAGTAAGGGAGAGCCCTAACTTGTAGCTTTTGGTGTAAGGAAGCTGAAATACGGGCATAATTTTTAAAATATTTGTAACACTGATTGATGGCATTCTGATTCACCGAGAGTAAGCCTAAGAGCTGAAGTAGGAGTAAGAAATAAAATGGATTTATTTCCTTACTCCATCTTACTCCATGTATTGTAGACCAGCCTAAAAGGTTATGGTTCTCTCACGCTCACTCCAGATATTCTATGCGAAGCTTTAAAAATGCAAAATTGAATTGTTATTTTCCAAGCTTAACAAAAGCATAAGAATGGGACATGGATTACTAGAGATTGTTAGCAATAATTATCAAAAGTGCTACCTTTTTGTTGCATTACGCAGCTAGCATAAAACTCACCCTCCACCGTGGAATATTTACGTCATCCCTGTTGTAAACTTTGTTTTCCAGCAATTTTGGCAAGAGTTTCGTGATATCAATTTTGGGTACAACACTCTCGCAACAATGATCTATTTGTCTGCGATCTCTTTTGTCCATCTTGAGAGTAAAACACTTTCACTCGCAAAATTTGTGGCTTAATATTCTACGTATCGGATTTGATATCCTTCGTGAAGCTTCTAAATCTGTCCTCTTGCTTTCTTTTTGATAAGACAAAGGACAGAAGTGCGTCGAATTCTTTAGCTATGACTGCAATCTGGCGACAGTGGTAACTGGTGATTGGACTGACTGACTGACTTGGGGTGCGTTCCAAATCCCTACCTTGGTGAGAGCGGCCATCCCGGCGTTTTGCCTGTTACCGTTTTCGCTCGACTGATTCCAGCGCTTTACGCCCATTTTCATTTTTGGAACTATATTCCGCTACACCCATTTTCAAGTACTGTCGATAAAGTCTTCACTTGGAAAATAAGAAAATAAAATAAGAAAATAAGTTTCAAATAATATATTTTTCTCTCTTTTAAGGTTATGTAACGTTGACGTATAGCTATTAAAAATGATATTTGGTATGGCAAAAGGCTCAATATAACCATAAAAATTATTCAGTTTAGTAAAGTAAAAAATGGCAATGGATAAGGTGCATATCCGACACTGTCTTCTTTACGAATTCAAACAAGGAAAAGATGCTGTAAGAGCATGCGAATCGATTTGTTCCTTTCTCGGCGAAAGTGTCGTACGATGTGCGCGCATTTTGATTTAGAAACGGAGATTTCAGTCTGATTGTGAGTAACAAACAACGCAGTGAAGCCAACAAAAATCAACAAGTAGCAGTTCACTCTATGACAATGAAATTGTTGCATCATAACGCCAGGCCACACATTTCTTCTATGATAAAAGACATCATGACGAGTCTTGGCTGGGACGTCTTGCAGCACCCGGCTTATCACCAGACATTGTTCCTACCGATTACCACTTGTTTTAGTCGATGCAACAATCAACATGCCTTGTCCGATTTATCGTATCCAAAGACACGACATTTTTCCGAGATGGAATTCATCAATTACCTGACAGATGGCTTAAAGTTATTGCTATACACATCTGGGGGTGAATTCTGTATCTTGCAACATAGTGAAAATGCTAAGAGTGAACGATTTGTTCTCTTTTTAAGGAGGCTGTAAGAAAGAGACAAGGCTATTCACTTTTAGCATTTTCACTATATTGTAAGATACAGAATTGACTCCCATGGTCACAAACGTTTCAACGAGAATCATATAAAAATGTTAACAAACAAGTATCGCTTACAATTAGGCTGGTAATCGTTAACACAAGCGTGATTTAGAGTTCCCTCTGATAAGTGGGCAAGTCACGAATCTTCAAGTAAAAGAGATATCATTTATTCGAATTTCTACACGATATAAGTGAACCTAGTTACACTAAACATATATACGTAGACATGCGCAATCGTATGAATATTTAAAGTTTATTGTTAGAAATATCTATACTTGTATAAAATTATAAAATAAGAACGTACAGACACATAGGTCAGTTTATCGAACGTTTACAATACAGTAAGATATAAATAATCATAAAATAATTTCTATAAATATTTACATCGTAATGAAAGAATTGTATCCACTCAGTCGAGTTACACCTGCAAGAAATTATAAGAACATTAAATCTTTGAAAGCTTTCACTAAAGCAAGAAAGCAAAGGCACCTTTTTCTTTCCATGCACAAAATACTTAACGATACAACTCTGTTATATTACACTCATTACATGTAGTATTCTACACTTACTAACATTGGTTTACTACTTGAATGAGATAACTTTCTCAATGTGATTCTTAAGAGTCTCTAACTGATGCATTGTCTCAGGATCCAGCGAAGGAATGTTTGACATGCGCAATCCTTCTTGAGGCAACAAGGACATGACGTTGCCGTTAGCCAAAGGTACATTGATATTAGCAGTTCTCTCCTCGACAACAGCGGAGACCAATAGCGGGCTGCCCTGCATGCTGAGGACCATTTCTCCTTGACGCGGACGTCTCAGCACGTTCAACGGTGTGTTGGGCTTGACTTTGGGCGTGACCACGCTATACACGTTGCCTAAGGGCTGCATCATTGGCGTCTGAAAAAGCTTATTCTGTAGAGATCCATTTCGACGGTCCTTATTCTTCGGCTTGGCTGTCACCGTCTTCTCATTGATCTCACTGAGTTTTGCTCTGCTTGCTCTAGTGAAACTGCGCGTCCTCACAGTCGACGCTGGGGTTAAAGTCTGTGTTTTAGTCGTCCGTGACGTGCTGCCCACGCTGGTACCTTCGGTCACGTATCCATCGTCGGACGCAGCGGTGGTGGCACGTTTAGCAGTCTTGTTCGTTTTTCTCGGCCTAGGGACGGCGGGTGGTTGCATATGACGAAGATCCTTGACCGGCGAGTTTTCCTTCTGACTGTCGCACTCTTGCCAGTTTATTAACTCGCCCAACGTCAACTGACGAATCTTCATTGGTAGACGAGAAACTGTGACCTCGACGAAGGCGCTGAAGCTCTTGAGAGCCGCCTGTGCGTCACGTTCCATCTTGACGATACGAAGCTGAACGTGTCTCTCGAAGGTCTTCACCGCCGAGTAACGCTCCGTCGAATTGCTGGTCGCTCTGGCGCGCTTGGTCCTCGGCATTTTGACGACGAGTTAACGTCTCGTGCGATAACCAAGTCTCTCTCTCTCTCTTTCTCGTACGTGCGGTGTTGGGTGCAGCAGAGAAAACCGTTGCGGACAACGTGAATTTCAATCTGTTTACCGGCTGGCAGCAGTGGCGGGAGGGCACCCCAATTCAATCTCCCGGAATCTCCCCTCTCTTAATAAAGGCGGCGTCTGTAGCGCCACTGCTCGTCCGGAAGTGGTGAGTTAAAATGGAACTTGCGGTAAGCCGCGAGATATCAACTTCGAATGTTTCTCGAGATTTAACAGAGGTTGCCGGCGAAGCTCAAGTATATCCACGATGAGCGCTAATTATTCTCCGCAAGATCACACTTCGGATTACAAGCGAAACGAACGGCAGGAAATGCTAGTCGCCCCACCGTTAGACTTATCGTTTAAAAAGGCCACCACCGTGGACGGTACATGGATTGAATGTCATTTCTTAATTTATTATTTTGCGAGTTTTGATGGTGCACATAAGTAATTTTCTATTGCAATTGACGTATCACAATATTACGCGCGCTGCATAGCCTCGTTACGCGGTCACGGAAAAGTGTATCTCTTTGCTTTACCTCTCACAGAATTGATGGAGAAACGTGCGCAAGTAATACGCACTGGAAAAGCTCCAGTGAGAACGCTCAAGGACCGTTATATAACCAGCACATTGTGGCTGAGCAACAATCTGCTGAGCTCGATGGAAGGTCTCGCACGTCTCGTGGACAGAGTTCTCGATGAACCCGCGTATCTCAGTTGGTTGGATTTGTCTTTCAACGAGATAAACCAAGTTGACAAAGACATAGAGAAGTTTACAAACTTGAAAATTCTCTACTTGCACGGCAATAAAATCGCAAATATCGCGGACATTGTAAAGCTCAGGAAGCTACAAAATCTCAGGTCGCTGACGTTACATGGTAATCCGATTGAAGACGTTCCTTGCTACAGGGGTTACATCGTACATCTTCTCCCACAGTTGCTCGTCTTGGACTTTTCGCCAGTAATTGCTGCTGAAAAGAAAAAGGCGCTGCCCGTAGGATTTTTCAAGATGATACAACCTGGGATACGAATATAAAACTTTATTTTTCTATCATTGCGTATTGTTGGTATTCACACATTCCCTCGATATTTTCATCTTCGCACTTTGCTTCTAACATTGTACCACGTTACTTACGGTTATTTGAGGTATGGTGGCTTCACAAAATATGACAGCATAATCAAATTAATATTCTGAGAACGATACATATCTGATTATTGAAATTTAATCTTATAGTAAATAATGTTAAGCAATTATCATAAAATTACTATTGTAATTTCTAGAAGTGGAATCATAAACACTGTTGTATACACACACAAGTGCTGCTTTACATCATTCCTACTAAATATTTTTTTTAGATTTGTCAGTCATTATAAAAATTTAGAAAAGTATACGATATTACATATTTAAAATTATATCGTTGTTCTTTTCCAAACAGATTTTTAAAAACTGACGAAAATGCTTTTACCCGTTAAGCTCAGTATTTAAAAAAAAACACATTTATCGGCCTCATAATATTAAAAAATTACATACTTGTAAACAATAAAAATGTTAAAACGCTTGCGAGAATGTAACGTGTAATATTGGTATGTGAAACTCCGAAATCAAAGTAATCTCGGAAAACGGAGTATTAATTTTGAAATAAGCGAAAGGAAATAGACCTCGCTGTATATTACAAATTGATTACAATCGTAAATAAATTCATATCTCCTAACATAATGTAACACTTCTAGAAATATGTCGGTACTTAGTGTAGTCGTCTGCTACGCTTACTACGGTGTTTGCTCGATTTCTCCAAATCTCTGTCCCGTGAGCGACTTCGCGATCTATAACTACGCGATCTTCGTGACGACTTGTGGCTACCTGATCGTCTTCGTTGTGTCTTTTTGGATTTACTGGACCTACTATGACTGTGACTTCGAGATCTACTTCTGCTATGCCTTTTTCGCTTACTGGAATACTTTGTTTCTTCGCATCGCGATGGGGAAGTACTTGGAGATTTTGAGCGCCTGAAATACATGAAATAGTATTTGAGAATATACGCGTTGACGAGAAATTTCTTCTATTCATAAACTTTTATGATGTAAAGATCAATGTAAAATTTTGCAAGCAATAATGACCACATTGATTTCCACAAGTCAAATTAGACAATGTAATGCACAAGAGCTATCGTAATTTGTGACTATATGAAATAAATACACTACTAAAGATTGACATAATTATCTTAGTGCTCTACATCTTTAATTAAAAATAATCAAACGTTGTAATAGTTTTATACATGTGCGCGTTTATCCTCATTTGTTATTTCAAGGCCTGTGTCCACGATGCTAGAACTTGGACAAAGTTCTAACATTTAGATGCAGGCCTTTATATTCGTGTCAAGACATTATCGTACCTAGGCGACTTTGTTCTTTCGGGAGCTGCATGAGTGCCACTGCGACTGATGAATCCCCCCCAGGCATTGTGATGTTTTGGCAACGGTGGGCTTGGGGTATGCCCGTCAATGTCTCCGCCGCGCGCTTTAGTTCTTGCCTCTTCATACTGACGTCGCAATTCTTCGACGCGTTTCTCCAACTGTTCAGGTCTTACGCGAAGCCGTGAATAAAGACGCAATATACGTCGACACACGTCTCTGATTGCCGACTCGCTGACTCCAAACAGCGAGAACCAAGCGGGTTGTGTGGGTAGAGGCAGCTGCAACTGACGAGCGGCCAAATAAACGCACGCGCACGCCACTGTCTCTGGCTGATAACGCAAGAACACGTCGGAGCGCAACGAGTCATTCATATAGTTCCAACTTTGCTGCATCAGCGTGCGATTCTTCTCATATCCCAACACTTGCAGATACATTACAATGATTTTGTGAGGATGTTTTACATGAACGCAGAAACCCAGTTCTTTCAGCACTCTCCTCTCCGACTTAATCACCTGATTCTTCAAAGCTACATAATTCTGATCGAGAATCACGGGTTGTATCGCTCTGAAACAAATTGTGCAGATGAGTTTTAGTTCTAATTCTTTTTCTACTTTTCGAGCATTTTCATATTAGCTTGTATGCCTAAAAATACCCTTAATAATAAGAGAGGCAACTTACTTTTGGCTGGATACTTGTTTTATATGATTAAAGACGTTGATTACATCCCTGATGCGCCTAGGTGCTTCCTCGATCTTGCTAGCTAAGCAGATGCAACCCATCGCAGTAGTCTCCATATTGTGTCTAACTAAAGACTTGCTATAGTAAAACCGTTGGAATATTACTTGCCCCGTAGCCATTGCAACCTGCGAAAATGAAAAAAAGACGAAAACAACGATTAGATTGTACTCTTTTATAACATAATTTTTGACGTATCGACAATATTTAACCCTTTATGGACACAAGTAGAGAGATTTCTGTCGGCGCACTTGGATTTTGCTGTGCAACACATGTCGACTTACATCCAGCACATTGTCACTCTCATTTGTCTACATTAGCCACTCTGCAAATCGAGACTCTGGAAAGTACATACAACTTGAGCTGTTTTTGTCAGTTTTGTACTAAGCAAACGATTGTACAATTGTAAATTCTGTCCGCAAAGGGTTAAAGCCTTAGGATTAACCGCAATAGCAAATAACTTTTTAACATATAAGAAATTTCAATAACGTAGTCATCAGATATACTTTTAGACAGAATTGCTTTAACGCTTAAACATCTTATCGGAAAGAAAAGAAAATTCTACGTACAAGTATCTATTTCCGTAGGACTTTTTGTAGGATTTAGCAAAGCTTACAATTCAACTACCTCTTTTAATCCCATATATTGTTTCGATAATGCCAAATTTTGGCAACGTTTTACCCAATCGATATTAACGCATGTAAACTACAAGTGGAAATTTGCAACAATACGAATTGAGAAAAATTAAGTAGAGTGATAGCGTATACAATCCAAACAAAATGAAACGCGCAAAACTGGGATAACGGTTAATGCATAGACACGTGAAAGTATACTACACTTAAAGATTTCTAGACTAGTCTAGAAACATTGTGGTTAGGATTTAAATTAGACTCGGACTCGAATCATATTGGCGCGGCAAGACCCACCTGAGGTAATTTTAACAGAATCCCGGCCGTTTGTATGAGTTCGCATCCCAATATCCGCAGGTCCGTTTCAGTTTCCGCGTCAAGACCATCCGAATGCGACGGGGTGGAGTTGAGCTTGTCCTCGGGCAGGAGACAGTTTTGCAACGACAATACGATCTTGCCGTAGGGCTTCGCATTCGGCGCATTTGACGCGTTTGTGCCCTTCGTCGTGGGCGCCGTTGAATTCTCCTTCGCATTCATCTTGGAAACGCTTAATTAATTCACAGACAGAGATATTAATTCACAAACAGCTCGTACAAATTCGCAACATCAGATAACCTGCACAGTGATGGAAGGAGTACCTTAGGGTGACAGTAGGCAATGGTCGGCAACAGTGATCCTAGTTCGTAGGAATTCAGGCGCATGCGCAGTAGCGTTAGCTTCAACAGCCGCTCGATAGCGTATACGTTCTTTTTAACTTATAAGTACACCAACTGGGATCCACAGAGATATCTGTGCTGGGATCACTGGTCGACAATGCCGATCGCCGTCATCGCCGAAGCCGTTGAGCCCGAAGAAAAGAAAGATGGATACCGTATGCAAGTGTGACAACTTCGGAATGTTTCTGTGTTAAAAAAACACAACTTTTGCGACCCACGAATCTATATTCGCGTTTTAAGATTGGTATTTGAAATGAGAAAAGTTTTAGCCAATGACGTATTCGTTCTAAAGTTGGCACATGTTTTCACGCGAGTCAAGTAGGGAACGCGCAGTCTATATATACTATGTCTATGCCTATAGCTTACAGCTATATTTTTTTAAAATGAAAGTTAATTTCTAAATCTTTATATGCTTTCAAGTTTGAAAATATAGCTGTTGGAAAGCATGAACGCAGGTAAAGTAGCAGTTAAAAAATATAAAAAGCAAGATAAATATGTGTCCGACACATGCACAGGAACCACGCGTAACGTCGTTTTTTCGGAGAACGACATATTTGGTGTAAAGACAAAGTAAATTTGTGATAAATCTAACATAACGATATTTTTTAATGACTTTACAATCGTGATGGCACTAGAAAAATATTATGTTTATCTAACAATTTAAGATTGCTTTATGTATGGAACTGCCAGTAACATGAATAGCTAATTTACGGTGCATTACTTAACTGTTATAAAGATTCGAGAGAAATAGAAAAAAATGCTTTAGAAGAAATTTATTCGGAAATAGATGCAACATAAATTGTATACAAGAATTGTACAAAGTAATACACGATAAAATATAATGTGAACTGGTTGAATGTTCGTATATCAATTTCTTTTCTTCAGATTTGTCAAATGACAATACGCTTCACATTTGTCACATGATAATACGTAGAACGAGAAATAAAAATCACGTTTCTGTTTTGTTGACGTAAGTCGGAGAACAAATTTACAGTAGGAACGTAATTCAATTGTAATGAGCTCACAACACTCTGAATGCTCATGTCAGTGTTTTATGTTCAGGTGTATGGTCATAGAAAGGTTGTTGGACGTTTTAGAAAAAGTTTTCGGAATTCGCATGTATTGCATAGATATTGGTACATATCATTCCTTTGCTCTAATAATGCATTACTGCACATATCTATGAGGAAAAGCTATAATCTCTCGCATAGACTGTATTTCCGAAATTTAGCATAAAACGTCGGACAACCTCTCTGACCACGACTGTACGTGATCGTCGTGTATTTCATTTTATATTTATTTTCATTATATACGATTTTACTTTCTTCAAAATTAATACTTAAACACAGGAAAACGCACTCAATTAACTTCCGATTTATAAAATAACAGAAATCTTGAGGCAAGAACTTTGTCCCGCTCTCTTGCTATTTTATAATAATTATAAATATATACAATTCCGAAATAATACAATAATTAATATAATACAAACGCATTGCGCGCGATCGCATAACGTATGCAACAATTATTATACAACGTGTCGATATTACGCAAGTTAATACATGAAACATAACATAAAAAATTAAGTTAGACTAACAATACAGCACTTGACTGAACTATTCATTCTTTTCGAAGAATATTGTTCTGATTTGTATACATGTATATATATATAGAACAGTATTCGCATCATGTATTATAATCTTTATCTCCAGTTTAGTGCGACATACATTATGTAATAAAATATATAGCTATAGATAGTTGAGATAAAAATAAAAGCTTGATACATTAAAATATAATTTTTTGTTAACAATTCGCAATTCTATGAAAAAATCCTGTGAATATTCCTCCTTCATAAATTTGCTTCATATACGGTGTTTATGTAAGAACAATATAAAATGTGTCGTTTAAAAAATTGTAGTTTTATAAATATTTTTCAATTATTTTCAACTTTTAAATGTCTGTTTTTCGGATTCAAATCTACATTCTGAGATCAGAATCCGATGATGCTAAGTATAAAATGGAAGATCAAAAATACTTGAAATTTGCAATTTTCTAACACTTGATATGAACTAATAAAGTTTTATTACACAAGAAACTTGTGCGACATATATATTGTATAGATGACTTTGAATTTATAATAAGGAAAATTCGAAAGATTGGATGCGAATACGGTTTGCAATTTGCTTGGACTACCTTTGGCTTTTCGTTACTTTCTCTATACAATTGTAAACAGTCACTTACAGTCGAATCTCCACATTCCTAATATCTCCCCGTATTCTTAGTATCTTTTTACGCATAATTTTATTTACTATTTCACATTTGCTTTATCTGTATTCATATGTCATCATACATGCAATTGTTCGTGCAGACCAAGAGACCCAAAAATTTCATTCTTTGCATATGCCATTAGAACAAGATCCGAAAGAAAATGTTAAGAATACAGAGAGTTTGGTCCCGACATGTTAAGAATACAGAGATTGGACTGTACATTATTATTAGATAATTCGTTTTAGAGGATCCAAATGTAATAGCAAATTCCGAAAGCATTGGCTCTTCAAATATGCAAGATACAACTCATTTGCGGGATGAGCCATTTCAACTGATCAATTATGGTATTGATTAAAACATGTTTTTTTTATATGCATAATTCTCAGATTAAAACAATAGCGTTCTTCCAGAATATTATAAGTTTCTTTTCAAACTAGCGATGTCTGTATAGATCATTTCATATAGATTATTTCAATGTGTGAGATTACTTTTAAAAATTTGAAAAAATAAGATTTTCGGTCTACTGCTCTTTACACTACATATGTATTTTTATAATATGCGTATATAGTATAACGTAATGTTGTTTTCGTCTGTAAGTTTCTCTCCTCGCACTGCGCGAATTGTAGTAACTGTGTACATCTCATTGTCAGTTAAAAATAATTTCGTGCATCTCTCCATTTGCATGGCAGTGTCTCAGAGTTTATCCGTGCTCGGCTTGCCACACATTTTTCTCACCACTGTTTTCCGTGTGTATAACGAGACACAATTAGGTACGATTCAGTTAAATCTTTAGTCTACAATCGATCAAGATGAACAAAACAAAATCCTCATCAAAGTTGTAAAATCCTGTGTCGAGTTGTCATGTAAATATTAAATATTACGTAGACATATCGTTTTTGAAATGTCATAAGTTTCATTATTACGATCGCTCGCAATTGCCTTGGATACTGTCTCATTCTCACGAAGAAATCATTACCGATTCTCCTTCTTCTCGTTACCGATGGTCTTCCGATCGATTTTCTCCGTCTTGGATCCTTCGGTGAATGTCTCGCTCTTTATCGTGGCATTCAAACTTTTAAGAAAGTTTCCCAGATGTTGGGCAGCTATGGGATTTTTCGCCCATTCGGTTGAAGGAAAAACTGCTAGCAAACTTTTTTGCACAGAAGTCAATTGTTTCGCGATTTCATTCGGATCCGATTTCTTGGGCGACTTATTCTTGTTGCCATTAGCGGTCGAATTGTCGACGGTGGTGTTATCTGGATTCACTGTTGATTCCGAGGCCTTTGCCGTGTCCGGCGACGTCTGGGCGTCCGTCGGGCATGGCATTTCCCGATCAGTTAAGGTTGAGCCTTTACTCGTGCTCAAATTCTCTACTGTGATCGAACTGGAATCCGGACTATCCGGCGATTTGCTGCACATTACCTCGGAGCTGGTGCTCTTCGTCTGACCAGGCGTCGCGTTGTTACCTCTATTCGAATCGTTGCTATTCATGTTAGTATCACTGTTGTTAGCACCAACCTCATTCCTTGCATTTATGCCACCATTGCTAGGAGGTGGTGGTGTTGAAGCCGTCGATGATACAATATTAGGACTCATTGCCTCGCGATGCTGTTGCTGTTGCTCCTGCTGCTGCTGTTGTTGTTGTTGTGGTGGTTGTTGTTGCTGCTGCTGCTGCTGCTGCACTGAATTATCAGTATTGACAGTTTCGTTCCTGGACTCGGCACTCGAATTCCTAATTGTCTCATTTGTGGCTTGATCGTTATTCTTTGCGCATTCGTTTCGTGATAAGAATCCATTATTTGTACTTTCGACACTCGAGGAGTATCTCTTTTGGACACGAGAAGCTTCATTCGTGGGTTCGAGTGTTTCGTTGTTACGAAAAGCTAGAGGTTTATTCGTGTCAACCGAGACTGATCGGCCGACACAATTGTTTATGGATTTTTCGGCGGGTGGCTTGTTAATGGGAACCGCTAAGGATGCTACGGAAGATCTCGCCGGCTTAATGGGTGCGCACTGAGCGGCCAGATGACTTCTCGGCGGTACACTGCTAATAGTGGAATTAATGTTGTCACCGCTTCCAATTGCTCTACTTTCCACAGCGGATCGCGGTTGTGTCAATCTCAACCGCGTCGTGTCCATCTGCTGAAACTGTTGAAGATTCGGCGCCTGTTGAAGAGCGTAAATAGGCAGACTTGGGAAGATAGAGGAGAGATCCGAGCTCGATCGGTTGATACTACCGAAAGACGGCGCGTAGACAGGCGTGCGCGATGACGATGGTGGCAAGGGACAATCGTTGACGCGATGAGCGGCGGGTGTCAGAGAGCCCGGTGGTGTGCGGTAATATCTATGACCACTCATGAGCGTAACCACTTGACCTTGGTCGGAGATACCTCCCGGTGGTTGCATATTATCTCTGTCTGCTGTAACTTTATTAGTCTTATTAAGTTTCGGCACCGGCTGTGGAATTCTCAGAGGATGTATGTCCATCTTTCTGTTGCCTCCGCTCAGGTCCAGAATGTCCCTGGATGATTCGTGTTCTTTTTTCCGTTTGACGGCTAGTGTTGTACGTTGACTCGCCGCCTCCCCACGATCGGTCGTCAATGTGGTCGTCGTCGTCGTCGCCGCCGTCGAAGCTGCTGTCGTTATTGGCTTAGCTTTCGGCGGAGGAGTTGGCATTCTAATCTGCCCGGTCTTCAGAGCTTTCAACACGCGTGGATCGACTGAACGGTCATTCAATGTGATGCTGGGATTTACTTTGCCCGACGTAGTCTTTCGGCTATTGTCGACAGACTCGTTAGATTCGACCAATTGTCCGGAAGATCCCGAAGATTTAGGCGAAGTCAGCGTTATGCTCAAACTCGCCGGAATATTTAAACCGTAGCCGTCCACTAGCAGATCTCTAGTATCGTTCGAGAGCAATGGACCAGTCGATGCTTTCACGTTATTCGCGTTACTTACGTTATTGGATATGCGGCTCGATCCGGCATCGTGATCTGTTACCATGGTGATTGCTCTGCTTACAGGAACATGCTCTGTGGCATTAAAAGAGGTACGCGGTGATAGCTTATTAGCAGCGGAATTATATGAAGAATTTTGTTTCTTGTTCATTTGATGTTTTTGTCCAACCTGCGATATTTTTCGACGCTTCAAATCAGCAATCGGCACACCTGGAGGACACTTTCTTTTGACCGCTCCAGCTGGAACAATCGGTGGATCGCTGGAGAAGGTGTACACGTCTGTTTTAATAGCACGATTGCTGCTGTTTGGACTCGTTCCTGAATTACTCGCACGTCCATCCGCGTCGTCGGTTTTGTGTGTGTACGTTCGCGAGTTGGTAGGCACTCCGGCAACACGTTTTGTACTCACGTTTGTCGTGGTGGTTCTATTATTCACGTTTGAGCCGGTATTTTCTATGTTATTCTTCTTCTTGACCTCAACAGGATCTTTCTTAGGAGACTCCTCCATTTTCGGTATCGCATTATTCTTTTGAAAAGATTTAGCGGTGCTCGTTGCAATGCTAATGTCTCGAACGGGAGACTTCAATTTGCTATCATCCGGCAATGACGGTTCTCTAGCGGTCAACTGAAAACCTTGTAGGAATTGCTTTTTGTCCTGTTGCTCCGCCGGTTTTTTCAATGCGGTTCTCGGCATTGTAATACTGGTAGTGGGAGAGGTTTTCTCAGATGTCGGAGATCGATCCATGAAGGTTACTTTACGCCGTTGCTTCTCCTGTTTATTCGGCAATGGCGTACTCGTCGTCGTAAGTTTGTCCTTGTCTTGGTGTTGCAATTGCTGCGTCATTAATGCACTCGATGGCTGTGGCGTATTTTTCTCTATTTGGACGCCGGGACGCAGTAAAATATTGCTGATGACTTTTGGTTTTTTTGAGTTATTATTCTGCGGTGGCGAACACTGCTTCAACGTTAGCTTTACACCATTAGAATTCACAACACTAAACTCGGGATTAGGACTCGTGGGACTCTTAACGTCTGTTACGGTAGCAGCGGGCGGACTTTTCAACACTTCGTATCTTCCGTCCGGATTCTTCAGTATCTTAATAGGGCTTTTTATCTGCTTATTCGAATCGCTACATGTCGTCGAGAGGGATGTGTTTGTTCCTGATGAGGGAGATGCTTTCGTTGCTGATGAGGGAGATGTTTTCGTTGCTGTTGAGGGAGATGCAGTCGTTGTTGATGAGGGAGAAGTAATTGTTACCGTTGTGGTCAACGCTTTTGTGACACTTGGTGTCGTTAACGTTGATGATATTGCGGGTGTGGTCGTGGTCGACGTCGTCGTCGTCGTCGACGTCATCATTGTCGTGGTCGTGGTCGTCGTCGTCGTCGTCGTCGTCGTCGTCGTCATCATCGTCGTCGTCGTAGTCGTCGTCGTCGTCGGTGTAGTTTCATTTTTGGAGACTGTTGTTTGCTTGCGATTTACAGGCGAAATTATCTTGTTATTGGTAATCTTCTTTGAATCTTTTGCCGGTACTGTTGTCTCAATATTGTCGTTCGCAGGCTTAATCGTTAATTTAGAAGCTTCTATATTGTTAACAGGTTTATTCTCTACGTTACTGTCATTCCGCGCCTCATTCGGTGGTACACAGTCCCGAGCTCCGAGTCCTGGAGTCGATGGTCTTTGATGCGACGGTGCTTCGAGTCTTTGTTCCTCTTGTGCCACGCGATAGAAAAACCTCATCGGTGCAATCTGCACAAAAAATTTAATTAAATAATATAAAAGTTCCTTTCTATATAAAGAAAATATATTAATTATAGAATATATTTGTAATAGATACGTGCTGCAGGAATATAAATCTAGCTTATAACGCTTGTTGTTACATTGACGAAATTTATGTACTATATTTGAGAACGAGTTATTGATGATACAAACCCTTTTCCACGCATAAATATAAGCGACGTCCATAAGAGTCCAGTTTTCGGGAAGTGTCGCGCGTCGATGACAAATCTCGATCGAGTATCTCGTCATGTCAACGCTATATTTCATCGCTATAAATTTCTTGAGGTGTGCCACAGTTACCAGAGCTGGACATTGCAAATACCTTCTGTTAGCGATATTGCCGTTGTAATTACTGTTACTATCGTTAGTACTGTTGGCATTGTTCGAGTTGCTTGTATCCATGTCGTTGTTACTCAATACGGACAATGCATCTGCTCCCGGCGGCAAGTACTCCAAACTCAAACTCACTACATCCTCTGGATTAAATATTAAACGTCCGCTTACATCCTCGCCGCGCTGTTCCAGCGTTGCCGAGCTTGCTAATTATTTGAAAATTAAGATTTAATATTTACAATGTCGTTTTATTAATTACGAATATCATGTCGAGATATACGCAAACTGCCCTGGAACGACTAATTACCGTGTTCGGGATGCTTCTTGTAAAATTCTCTCCTTTTCAGCATTTCCTTATGGTATAACCCGGGCACCAATTTATACACGACCTCTTGTAACGTCTTGTCAGCTCTGCAAAGAGATCGCAATCTCAATTAATCTTCAATAATAATCCAATCGTCTGTTATTACTTAAAATTAAAAATGCATATAACCGATATAAAAAGTTGTATAAATACATACTTAATATTTGGCTTCGCCTTGTTGATTGTATGTTTGCATGTCGGGCAATGCGCTGCATTATTGAGATACTTGACGATGCAGCTTCTACAAACTGAATGACAAGATATTATTCAACGCTGTTGATCCAATAGAGAAATTTCAACTACTTAAATCTAGATTTTACTTACAGGAGTGTAAACACTCTACTACGGTTGTGGCATCTATAAGGTAGCCCCTGCATAGTAGACAGATTAGATGTGGATTGATACTACGCAAGAGTGTCCTATTGCTGATACCAGCCATGTCTCCCTTGTTTTGCAAATAAACAGCAAAACACCAAATCTGCAAAGAGAAATCATTGCACGCAACGTGTTAATTCTAGACTTAAAGACACAGCGTTTAATTATTTGGATCATGTTTTGCCACGTGAACACAAATTTCTTAATATTGTGTATTGTATCGTATGTTAAGAGAAAATAACGCGCCCGTCGATAGTCAATAAAAATTGTGACTGCAAAAGATTTCTTCGTCTGCCGTATCGCACGTAATTACACGTGAAGGAAAAAAAGGAAAAAAAGAATGTAATATAAAATAAATAGGAAAGTACATGGAGCAGAATTACATACACAATATTCTGTCGAGAGATCGATAAAGTACAAAGTGTGCAACATCGCGTCGAAACGAGTGAAAACGGCGAGAAACATGGTTGTCTCGTTGGCGTCGTCGAAATCTTTGCTCCGAAAGTGTTGGAAATGTCCCCAACAGCTGTGCTCGCGACTCAAATTTTGATAGAGAAGTGCCAGCGATCTATCATTATGCCTAGCTGAATTTCCCAAAGGTTCCTCAGGTGGCTCAGGTAGCTACCATCCCGTTGTTACCCGCCGATCCCCTCCCCTCAGGCCTCAGGCCGCAGGCCGCTCGCGGCTCAAGCCTGTCCGTGTATACGGGTACGCGCGTTCCCTATTCCCGTCTCTCTTCAGAATCATCCTTTCCATTTTTCCGCTCGCCCGGCGGCGCACGGCTAAACCGCCAAACGTCCCTCGCAACGTGCTGTACATTTGCGTGTGTGCACGCCCGTCGAATGTATACCTCACGGTATTGATCGAATATCGCGGTATTTTGCGGCCCGACGATAAGCTCGACTCACCTAGTTATCGCATAACATTCGTTGCTTATATACGCCAACAATTTCGAGAGAGTTTTACATCTCTCCTTGCTCCTCTCGTCTCTTTCGACCGCGTACAGACACACAAGTCGCACCGCAAGCTATACGTACTACCGAGTACCGAACTGACAAGCGCGTCATCGTAAACGCGAGCACGTGTGTCGCCAAACAGAACGGATTCCGCCATTTACATCGGGACACGTCTTTTTCTTCTAACGTTGTGGCGTTCGATATCTCCATCTATTTCTCCATTTCCATTTATGGAAAAAAAAAACCCCAACTGAATCTAATAGCGAACTCGGTTGCTTGCACTAGTGCGCACTAACACTTGTTTACAGTCAATTTTTATATTTAAGGATCATCTTAAATACCTCTTGAAATACTTTTTAAGCCTCATCTACAACGTGCTCTCTGCGTCTGGAAACGTTCTACTTTCTAGCCAATGAATACGTTTAAGAAATTTGTGCAAGCTGATAAATTGTATAATCGTACAGTGTTGACCAATTTTTGAAGCCTTTTCATTTGTTTATATAAAATAGAATGTTTCCAGACGCAGACAGCACATTGTAGATTAGGCTTCAGTAAAATGATCAATACAGATTGGAACATGTATTTACGACAATCTTGAACATAAGAATCGGCTATAAACAAGTCTTAACGCGCACTCGGTGCGCACTAGTGCAAGCAACCGAATTCGCTACAAGAGGAAATTCCTCGCAGAATCAAAGGAGCGAAAAAGACTTGTGAGCATCCTATTGCGGATAATAAGCTACGATCGAAGGACGCGGAAGTTTACGGAAGCGAAGAGTAGCAAAGAGAGCAAGACGCGTAAGGAGTTGTTCGGAAAGAAGGAGGAATAATTCCATTTATACGACGTTTATCCTGGTTTATCCCATCGTTAGTTGCCCGAATTTACTACGCTCCCCCGAGTCCTCGAGCGTGCCTTGGGTATTATCGCGCGTTCCGCAATGTCTAGTACTACGTCTATTTATACCGAGCTGCCCCGAGAGAAGAGGAGTGAAATTCTCACCGCGGCAAACGAAACGCGGGAGTGCGAAAACGCGGGACTCCGAATACTATCTCAGACGTTAATAACGCGTCATGATTCACGATGCGGCTAGCAACGCAGAGAGAGAGAGAGAGCATTTGTAGTTTCCGCATTTTGTAAATAGGCACACGATTATCTTTACAAATTAATTGTATAGACGCTGTCTAAGCCGAGAGGCATCGTTCGAGGATTACAGAATCTCTCGCATTTTTTTTCCTCGCTTGTCGACGCCACCTTGTCGCAATAAAGCACAGTTGAGTCTCGGCGACTACCTCGCGAAATTCGCCACGTTCGCGTAACACGATGAACGAAGACCGCTGATACGTACAAAAAGACACACGTGCCTCGGAAATTAGCACGTGCCTACGAGCGTCTCCGTGCGTGCGACGCGGCGCGGCGCGGCGCACAAAAAAAAAACGAACGCGGCAAAGCGCACGCTGAAGACTGCCTTTGTGCTGCAATTCTTCTCGGAGCATTGGATAATGTTCAAAGTAACGACGCGCCTGCTTGTTCTTTTCTATCTGTCCCGTGACACTGCCCTAACGAGTGATGAATTCTCTCGAGCCGCGTCTTTGCGCCTTCTCAGATCGGACTCTTATCGGAACGAGCATTTCAGGTTTCATACTTTCGACGCTCTTATCAACGCCACGCGGCAATGCTCCGAATGAAGGAGGAAAAACGAATTCACGAAAGTAACGAGCAATTCGCAGCTTTGACTCCCGAGCGATGGGAGAAACGAC